>NC_091436.1:97876929-98176929 GCF_964237555.1 Oryctolagus cuniculus
TCTCTTTCATTTGTGGAAGATAGCTCTTTTGAGTATCATATTTTTCATTGATAGGTTTTTACTTCAGGATTTTAAATATCTCACTCTCTTCTGGTGTGTAAGGATTCTTCTCAGTTGTTACTGCAATGGGGATTCTCTTACTTGTGTTTAGTGCTTCTCTCCTGCAGTTTTTTGAATTATCCTTTTGGCTTTTTTTTATTTTAACAGTTTGAATATAATATTCCTTTGAAAAGGTCTATTTTTTGACAAAATCTATTTGGATTCTTTTAAATTTTTATTATTTTTATTTTTTATGTGGTTTCTTTTGAACTTAGTAGATCTGGATGTCAACATCTTTCCCAATATTTGGGAAGTTTGATAGGGATTTCATTGAAACTGTGGATGGCCTTAAGCAATACAGACATTTTAATTATATTAATTCTTCCAATCCATGAATAAGGAATATCTTTCCATTGTTTTGTGTCACTGGTGATTTCTTTCATCAATGCTTTGCAGTTTTCATTGTAGAGATGTTTCACTTCTTTGGTTAAATTTATTTCTAAATATTTGCTTTTTATGATTATTATGAATTGGATTTCTGTTTTGATTTCTCTTTCACCGTGCTCATCATTAGTGTATAGAAAAGCTACTGCTTTTTCCATGTTGATTTTGTATTCTGCAACTTTGCAAATTAGTTTACCAGCAGTAAAGGCTTTTTGGTGGAATATTTGGGTTTTTCCATGTACAAAATCATGTAATCTGCAAACATGACTATTTTGACTTTCTCCTTACCAATTTTCATGCCTTTTATTTCTTTCTCCTCCCTAATTTCTCTTGCTAATACTTCCAATATCATACTGAATAAGATTCATGAAGGTAGACATCCTTGTCTTGTTCTAGATCTGAGGGGAAATGTTTTCAACTTTTCCCCATTCAAAGGGATATTGGGTTGTCATATCAAGCTTTTATAAATTTGAGGTGTGTTCCTGCTATACCTAATTTGTGGAGAGTTTTATCAGGAAAGAACGTTGAATTTGAACAAATGCTTTCTCTGCATCTACTTAGATGATCCCATGGTTTTTCTTCTTCATTCTGATGATGTGATTAATGACTTTTTTTGACTTGTGAATGTTGAGCCATCCTTGCTTCTCTAGGATAGAGCTCACTCGATCAAGATGTATGATTTTTTTGTATGTGGTGTTGCATTCAGTTTGCTAGTATTTTGGTGAGAAATTTTTTTAAAACTTTTATTTAATGAATATAAATTTCCAAAGTACAGCTTATGGATTACAATGGCTTCCCCCCCATAACGTCCCTCCCACCCGCAACCCTCCCCTTTCCCACTCCCTCTCCCTTTCCATTCACATCAAGATTCATTTTCGTTTCTCTTTATATACAGAAGATCAGTTTAGCATACATTAAGTAAAGATTTCAACAGTTTGCTCCCACACAGAAACATAAAGTGAAAAATACTGTTTGAGTACTAGTTATAGCATTAAATCTCAATGTACAGCACACTAAGGACAAAGATCCTACATGAGGAGTAAGTGCACAGTGACTCCTGTTGTTGACTTTACCAATTGACACTCTTGTTTATGGTCTCAGTAATCACCCTAGGCTCTTGTCATGAGCTGCCAAGGCTATGGAAGCCCCCTGAGTTCACCGACTCTGATCATATTTAGATAAGGCCATGGTCAAAGTGGAAGTTCTCTCCTCCCTTCAGAGAAAGGTACCTCCCTCTTTGATGACCCGTTCTTTCCACTGGGATCTCACTCGTGGAGATCTTTCATTTAGTTTTTTTTTTTTTTTTCCAGAGTGTCTTGGCTTTCCATGCCTGAAATAATCTCATGGGCTTTTCAGCTGGATCCGCATGCCTTAAGGGCTGATTCTGAGGCCACAGTGCTGTTAGGACATTTGCCATTCTATGGGTCTGCTGTGTATCTCACTTCCCATGTTGGCTCGTTCCCTCCCTTTTTTATTCTATAAACTAGTATTTGCAGACACTATTCTTGTTTATGTGATCCCTTTGTTTCTTAGTCCTATCATTATGATCAATTGTGAACAGAAATTGATCACTGGGACTAGTGAGATGGCATGGGTACATGCCACCTTGATGGGATTGAATTGGAATCCCCTGGTATGTTTCTAACTCTACCGTTTGAGGTAAGTCAGCTTGAGCATGTCCTGAATTGCACATCTCTTCCCTCTCTTATTCCCACTCTTATATTCAACAGTGCTGAGAAATTTTACATCTATGTTCATCAAAGGCATAGGTAGGTCTGCATTTTTCAAATTGTGCCCTTGTTCAATTTTAGTATCAGAATGATGCTGGCCTTGTAAAAAAGTTTAGCTGTGTTATATCATATTCAGTATATTTTATAAGATTTATTTATTTATTTGAAAGTCAGAGTTACACAGAAAGAGAAGGAGAGGCAGAAAGAGAGAGAGAGAGAGGTCTTCCATCCACTGATTCACTCCCCAGATGGCCTCAATGGCTGGAGCTAAGTTAATCCTAAGCCAGGAACTAGAAGCCAGGAGCCTCCTTCGGGTCTCTCACACAGGTGCAAGGGCCCAAGGACTTGGGCCATCTTCTACTGCTTTCCCAGGCCATAGTAGAGAGCCAGATTGGAAGTGGAGCAGTCGGGCTTGAACCAGCGCCCATATGGAATGCTGGCACTGCAGGCCGCAGTTTTACCCAGTAGGCCACAGCTCCAGCACCATATTCAATATTTTGTAACAGTTTGAAAAGTACTGAAGCTAGTCCCTCTTTAAATGTTTTGCAGGGTTCAGTTGTAAAGCCATCAGGTCCTTTTATTTCTTTCGTGGAAGACTTTTAATTATGCTCCAATCCTATTGCTTGTTATGATTATGAGTATGTTTGTATGAGTACTTTTAGATTTTCTATACCTCCTTCATTTAATCTTGGTAAGTTATATGTAGCCAGGAACATATCCATTTCTTCATGGTTTTCCAATTTGTTAACATATAGTTTGTCATAGTCATTTCTTATGAGCCTTTGTATTTCAGAGATGTCAGTTGTAAAGTCTATTTTTTCTTGTCTATTTTTATTTGGGTGTTCTCTCTTTTCTTTGATAGTTTGCCTATGTCTATTTTGTTTATCTTTTCAAAAAACAGCTTTTTATTTTTTGTTAATCTTTTGTATTTTTTAAAATTTCTATATCATTTATTTCTGTTCTGATCCTTATTATTTCTTGCATCTGGCTAATTTTGAGTTGATTTGTTCTTTTTGTTTTAGATACTTGAGATGCATGATTAGATCATTTATTTGAGCTCTTTCTCTTTTTCTAATGTAAGCACTTAATGCTGTAAACATCCCTCTTACTACCACTTTTTCTGTATCCCACAGATTTTTTTTTTTAACTTTTATTTAATGAATATACGTTTCCAAAGTACGAATAATGGATTACTATGGCTTCCCCCCCATACCGTCCCTCCCACCCACAACCCTCCCCTTTCCCACTCCCTCTCCCCTTCCATTCACATCAAGATTCATTTTCGATTATCTTAATATACAGAAGATCAGCTTAGTATACATTAAGTAAGGATTTCAACAGTTTGCTCCCACACAGAAACATAAAGTGAAAAATAATAGATGATTTTTTTTAATGATGATGAAATCAGATCAGACCTATTGTCATGTTTAATCCCAGTGAGAGTCAAGTTGGGAGTTGATAGTTTCTTTTCTTTTCTTTTCTTTTCTTTTTTCTTTTTTTTTTTTTTTTCAGAGGATCAGTTTAGTATGCATTAAGTAAAGATTTCAACAGTTTGCACCCCCATAGAAACACAAAGTGAAATATATTATTTGAGTACTCATTATAGCATTAAATCTCAATGCACAGCACATTAAGGACAGAGATCCTACATGAGGAGTAAGTGCACAGTGACTCCTGTTGTTGACTTTACCAATTGACACTCCTGTCTATGGCATCAGTAATCTCCCTATGCTCCAGTCATGAGTTTCCAAGGCTATGGAAGCCCCTTGAGTTCTCCGACTCTTATCTTGTTTAGACAAGGTCATAGTCAAAGTGGAGGTTCTCTCCTCCCTTCAGAGAAAGGTACCTCCTTCTTTGAAGACCTGTTCTTTCCACTGAGATCTCACTCACAGAGATCTTTTGCCAGAGTGTCTTGGCTTTCCATGCCTGAAATACTCTCATGGGCTTTTCAGCCAGATCTGAATGCCTTTAGGGCTGATTCTGAGGCCAGAGTGCTATTTAGGGCATCTGCCATTCTATGAGTCTGCTGAGTATCTCACTTCCCATGTTGGATCACTCTCCCCTTTATTTATTCTATCGGTTAGTGTTAGCAGGTACTAGACTTGCTTATGTGCTCCCTTTGACTCTTAGTCCTTTCATTATGATCAATTGCGAACTGAAATTGATCACTTGGACTAGTGAGATGGCATTGGTACATGCCACCTTGATGGGATTAAATTGGAGTCCCCTGGTATGTTTCTAACTCTACCATTTGGGGCAAGTCAGCTTGAGCATGTCCCAAATTGTACATCTCTTCCCACTCTTATTCCCACTCTTATGTTTAACAGGGATCACATTTCAGTTAAATTTCAACACTTAAGAATAACTGTGTATTAATTACAGAATTAAATCAGTCATATTAAGTAGAACAGACAAAAAAACTACTAAGAGGGATAATGTATTAAGTTGTTCATTAACAGTCAGGGCTATGCTGATCAAGTCACCGTTTCCCATAGTGTCCCTTTCACTTCAACAAGTTTCCTTTTTGGTGTTCAGTCAGTTGTCACCGATCAGGGAGAACATATGGTATTTGTCCCTTTGGGACTGGCTTATTTCACTCAGCATGATGTGTTCCAGATTCCTCCTTTTTGTTGCAAATGACTGGATTTCATTGTTTCTTACTGCAGTATAGTATTCTAAAGAGTACATATCCCATAATTTCTTTATCCAGTCTACCGTTGATGGGCATTTAGGTTGGTTCCAGGTCTTAGCTATTGTGAATTGTGCTGCAATAAACATTAGGCTGCAGACCGCTTTTTTGTTTGCCAATTTAAATTCCTTTGGATAAATTCCAAGGAGTGGGATGGCTGGGTCGGACGGTAGGGTTATCTTCAGGTTTCTGAGGAATCTCCAGACTGATTTCCATAGTGGCTTGACCAGTTTGCATTCCCACCAACAGTGGATTAGTGTCCCTTTTTCCCCACATCCTCGCCAGCATCTGTTGTTGGTAGATTTCTGAATGTGAGCCATTCTAACCGGGGTGAGGTGGAACCTCATTGTGGTTTTGATTTGCATTTCTCTGATTGCTAATGACCTTGAACATTTTTTCATGTGCCTGTTGGCCATTTGGATTTCCTCTTTTGAAAAATGTCTATTGAGGTCCTTGGCCCATCTCTTAATTGGGTTGTTGGTTTTGTTTTTGTGGAGTTTCTTGATCTCTTTGTAGATTCTGGTTATTAACCCTTTATCTGTTGCATAGTTTGCAAATATTTTTTCCCATTCTGACGGTTGTCTCTTCACTCTCCTGACTGTTTCTTTTGCAGTACAGAAACTTCTCAATTTGATGCAATCCCAATAGTTAATTTTGGCTTTGACTGCCTGTGCCTCCCGGGTCTTTTCCAGAAACTCTTTGCCTGTGCCAATATCTTGAAGGGTTTCTCCAATGTTCTCTAGTAACTTGATGGTGTCAGGTCGTAGATTTAGGTCTTTAATCCATGTGGAGTGGATTTTTGTGTAAGGTGTAAGGTAGGGGTCTTGCTTCATGATTCTGCACGTGGAAATCCAATTTTCCCAGCACCATTTATTGAATAGACTGTCCTTGCTCCAGGAATTAGTTTTAGATCCTTCATCAAATATAAGTTGGCTGTAGATGTTTGGGTTGATTTCTGGTATTTCAATTCTGTTCCATTGGTCTATCCTTCTGTTTCTGTACCAGTACCATGCTGTTTTGATTACAACTGCCCTGTAGTATGTCCTGAAATCTGGTATTGTGATGCCTCCGGCTAGTTTTTGTTGTACAAGATTGCTTTAGCTATTCGAGGTCTCTTGTGCCTCCATATAAATTTCAGCACCAATTTTTCCAGATCTGAGAAGAAGGTCTTCGGTATCTTGATTGGTATTGCATTGAATCTATAAATTGCTTTTGGGAGAATGGACATTTTGATGATATTGATTCTTCCAATCCATGAGCATGGAAGATTTTTCCATTTCTTGGTATCCTCTTCTATTTCTTTCTTTAAGGTTTTGTAATTTTCATCGTAGAGATCTTTAACGTCCTTGGTTAAGTTTATTCCAAGGTATTTGATTGTTTTTGTAGCTATTTTTTTTTTTAACTTTTATTTAATGCATATAAATTTCCAAAGTACGACTTATGGATTACAATGGCTTTCCCCCCATACCGTCCCTCCCACCCACAACCCTCCCCTTTCCCACTCCCTCTCCCCTTCCATTCACATCAAGATTCATTTTCGATTATCTTAATATACAGAAGATCAGCTTAGTATACATTAAGTATGGATTTCAACAGTTTGCTCCCACACAGAAACATAAAGTGAAAAATAATAGATGATTTTTTTTAAATGATGATGAAATCAGATCAGACCTATTGTCATGTTTAATCCCAGTGAGAGTCAAGTTGGGAATTGATAATTTCTTCTTTTTTTTTTTTTTTTTTTTTTTCAGAGGATCAGTTTAGTATGCATTAAGTAAGGATTTCAACAGTTTGCACCCCCATAGAAACACAAAGTGAAATATATTGTTTGAGTACTCATTATAGCATTAAATCTCAATGTACAGCACATTAAGGATAGAGATCCTACATGAGGAGTAAGTGCACAGTGACTCCTGTTGTTGACTTTACCAATTGACACTCCTGTCTATGGCATCAGTAATCTCCCTATGCTCCAGTCATGAGTTTCCAAGGCTATGGAAGCCCTCTGAGTTCTCCGATTCTTATCTTGTTTAGACACGGTCATAGTCAAAGTGGAGGTTCTCTCCTCCCTTCAGAGAAAGGTACCTCCTTCTTTGATGGCCTGTTCTTTCCACTGGGATCTCACTCGCAGAGATCTTTTGCCAGAGTGTCTTGGCTTTCCATGCCTGAAATACTCTCATGAGCTTTTCAGCCAGCTCCGAATGCCTTTAGGGCTGATTCTGAGGCCAGAGTGCTATTTAGGACATCTGCCATTCTATGAGTCTGCTGAGTATCTCACTTCCCATGTTGGATCACTCTCCCCTTTATTTACTCCATCAGTTAGCGTTAGCAGGTACTAGACTTGTCTATGTGCTCCCTTTGACTCCCAGTCCCTTCACCATGACCAACTGTGAACTGAAACTGATCACCTGGAACAGTGAGATGGCATTGGTACATGCCACCTCGATGGGATTGAATTGGAATCCCCTGGTATGCTTCCAACTCCACCACTTGGGGCAAGTCAGCCTGAGCATGTCCCAAATTATACATCTCTTCCCTCTCCCATTCCCACCACCATGTTCAACAGGGATCACATTTCAGTTAATTTTCAACACTTAAGAATAACTGTGCATCAATTACAGATCTAAACCAGTCATATTAAGTAGAACATATAAAAAAAACTACTAAGAGGGATAATGTATTTAGTTGTTCATTAACAGTCAGGGCTATGCTGATCAAGCCACCATTTCCCATAGTGTCCACCTCACTCCAACAGGTTTCCCTCTTGGTGTTCAGTCAGTCGTCACCGATCAGGGAGAACATATGGTATTTGTCCCTTTGGGACTGGCTTATTTCACTCAGCATGATGTGTTCCAGATTCCTCCATGTTGTTGCAAATGACTGGATTTCGTTGTTTCTTACTGCGGTATAGTATTCTAAAGAGTACATATCCCATAATTTCTTTATCCAGTCTACCGTTGATGGGCATTTAGGTTGGTTCCAGGTCTTAGCTATTGTGAATTGAGCTGCAATAAACATTAGGGTGCAGACCTCTTTTTTGTTTGCCAATTTAAATTCCTTTGGGTAAATTCCAAGGAGTGGGATGGCTGGGTCGGACGGTAGGGTTATCTTCAGGTTTCTGAGGAATCTCCAGACTGACTTCCATAGTGGCTTGACCAGTTTGCATTCCCACCAACAGTGGATTAGTGTCCCTTTTTCCCCACATCCTCGCCAGCATCTGTTGTTGGTAGATTTCTGCATGTGAGCCATTCTAACCGGGGTGAGGTGAAACCTCATTGTGGTTTTGATTTGCATTTCCCTGATTGCTAATGACCTTGAACATTTTTTCATGTGCCTGTTGGCAATTTGGATTTCCTCTTTTGAAAAATGTCTATTGAGGTCCTTGGCCCATCTCTTAAGTGGGTTGTTGGTTTTGTTTTTGTGGAGTTTCTTGATCTCTTTGTAGATTCTGGTTATTAACCCTTTGTCTGTTGCATAGTTTGCAAATATTTTTTTCCCATTCTGTCGGTTGTCTTTTCACTCTCCTCACTGTTTCTTTTGCAGTACAGAAACTTCTCAATTTGATGCAATCCCAATAGTTGATTTTGGCTTTGACTGCCTGTGCCTCCCGGGTCTTTTCCAGAAATTCTTTGCCTGTGCCAATATCTTGAAGGGTTTCTCCAATGTTCTCTAGTAACTTGATGGTGTCAGGTCGTAGATTTAGGTCTTTAATCCATGTGGAGTGGATTTTTGTGTAAGGTGTAAGGTAGGGGTCTTGCTTCATGATTCTGCACGTGGAAATCCAATTTTCCCAGCACCATTTATTGAATAGACTGTCCTTGCTCCAGGAATTAGTTTTAGATCCTTCATCAAATATAAGTTGGCTGTAGATGTTTGGGTTGATTTCTGGTGTTTCAATTCTGTTCCATTGGTCTATCCATCTGTTTCTGTACCAGTACCATGCTGTTTTGATTACAACTGCCCTGTAGTATGTCCTGAAATCTGGTATTGTGATGCCTCCAGCTTTGTTTTTGTTGTACAAGATTGCTTTAGCTATTCGAGGTCTCTTGTGCCTCCATATAAATTTCAGCACCAATTTTTCCAGATCTGAGAAGAAGGTCTTCGGTATCTTGATTGGTATTGCATTGAATCTGTAAATTGCTTTTGGGAGAATGGACATTTTGATGATATTGATTCTTCCAATCCATGAGCATGGAAGATTTTTCCATTTCTTGGTATCCTCTTCTATTTCTTTCTTTAAGGTTTTGTAATTTTCATCGTAGAGATCTTTAACGTCTTTGGTTAAGTTTATTCCAAGGTATTTGATTGTTTTTGTAGCTATTGTGAATGGGATTGATCTTAGAAGTTCTTCCTCAGCCATGGCATTGTCTGTGTATACAAAGGCTGTTGATTTTTGTGCATTGATTTTATACCCTGCTACTTTGCCAAACTCTTCTATGAGTTCCAATAGTCTCTTGGTAGAGTTCTTTGGGTCCCCTAAATACAGAATCATGTCATCTGCAAAGAGGGATAGTTTGAGTTCTTCCTTCCCAATTTGTATCCCTTTAATTTCTTTTTCTTGCCTAATAGCTCTGGCTAGAACCTCCAGAACTATATTGAATAGCAGTGGTGGGAGTGGACATCCCTGTCTGGTCCCAGATCTCAGTGGAAATGCTTCCAACTTTTCCCCATTCAATAGGATGTTGGCTGTGGGTTTTTCATAGATTGCTTTGATTGTATTGAGGAATGTTCCTTCCAAACCCAGTTTGCTTAGAGTTTTCATCATGAACGGGTGTTGTATTTTATCAAATGCTTTCTCGGCATCTATAGAGAGAATCATATGGTTTTTCTTCTGCAGTCTGTTAATGTGGTGTATCACATTGATTGTCTTGCGCACATTAAACCATCCCTGCATACCAGGGATAAATCCCACTTGGTCTGGGTGGATGATCTTTCTGATGTGTTGTTGCATTCTATTGGCGAGAATTTTATTGAGGATTTTTGCATCTATGTTCATCAGGGATATTGGTCTGTAATTCTCTTTCAGTGCTGCATCTTTTCCCGGCTTAGGAATTAAGGTGATGCTGGCTTCATAGAAAGAATTTGGGAGGATTCCCTCTTCTTCAATTGTTCTGAATAGTTTGAGAAGAATTCGAGTTAGTTCTTCTTTAAATGTCTGGTAGAATTCAGCAGTGAATCCATCTGGTCCTGGGCTTTTCTTTATTGGGAGGGCCTTTATTACTGTTTCAATTTCTGTCTCAGTTATGGGTCTGTTTAGGTTTTTGATGTCTTCCTGGTTCAATTTAGGTAGGTTGCATGTGTCCAGGAATCTATCCATTTCTGATAGGTTTCCCTGTTTGCTGGCATACAAGTCCTTGTAGTAATTTCTGATGATTCTTTTTATTTCTGTGGTGTCTGTTGTTATGTTTCCTTTTTCATCTCTGATTTTATTGATTTGGGTCTTTTCTCTTCTTTTTTTAGTTAGTTGGGCCAATGGGGTGTCAATTTTGTTTATTTTTTCAAAAAACTAGCTCCTCGTTTGGCTGATTTTTTGTAATGTTTTTCTTGATTCAATCCTGTTGATTTCTTCTCTGATTTTAATTATTTCTCTTCTCCTACTAGATTTGGGTCTGGTTTGCTGTAGGTTTTCTAGATCCTTGAGGTGAATAGAAAGCTCATCTATTTGGTGCCTTTCCAATTTCTTGATGTAGGCACCTATTGATATAAACTTTCCTCTTAACACTGCTTTTGCTGCGTCCCATAAGTTTTGGTATGTTGTGCTGTTATCCTCATTTACTTCCAGAAAGTTTTTGATTTCTCTTTTGATTTCTTCTATGACCCATTGTTCATTCAGGAGCATGTTGTTCAATCTCCATGTGTTTGCGTATGCTCTAGGGATTCCTGAGTTGTTCATTTCCAACTTCATTCCTTTATGGTCTGAGAAGCTGCATGGTATGATTCTAATTCTTTTGAATTTGCTGAGACTTGCTTTATGGCCTAGTATGTGGTCAATCCTAGAGAAGGTTCCATGTACTGCTGAGAAGAATGTATAATCTTTAGCTGTAGGATTGAAAGTTCTGTATATATCTGTTAGATTCATTTGGGCTATAGTGTCGTTTAAATCTACTGTATCCTTGTTGATCTTCTGTCCTATTGATCTGTCTATTTTTGAGAGTGGAGTATTGAAGTCCCCCAGTACTATTGTATTGGGGTCTAAGTCTCCCTTTAAGTCCGTTAACAAATCTTTTAGATAAACCGGTGCCCTGTAGTTAGGTGCATATACATTGATAATTGTTATATCTTCCTGTTGAATTGATCCCTTAATCATTATGTAGTGTCCCTCTTTGTCTCTCTTAATGGTTTTTGTGGTAAAGTTTATGGTGTCTGATATTAAGATGGCTACGCCTGCTCTTTTTTCATTTCTGTTGGCATGGTATATCTTTTTCCAGCCTTTCACTTTCAGTCTGTATGGATCTTTGTTGGAAAGATGTGTTTCTTGTAAGCAGCAAATAGATGGGTTTTGTTTTTTAACCCAATCAGCCAAACGGTGTCTTTTAACTGGACAGTTCAGGCCATTCACGTTCAATGTGACTAATGATAAGTGGTAACTTTGCCCTGCCATTTGCCAAAGATAAGTTCTAATATATGCTTTGAATTCCCTGTGATCTTTTGCTGTGAGCTTTCCTTCCTTCATTTCCTTCCTTTACCTTCTTTCATATTGATGACCGTGTTTCTTTGTTTCTGTGTGTAACACATCTTTAAGCATCTTTTGCAGGGCTGGACGAGTGGCAACAAATTCTTTCAATTTCTGTTTGTTATGAAAAGTCTTTATTTCACCTTCATTCACAAATGATAGCTTTGCAGGATATAATATTCTGGGCTGGCAGTTGTTCTCTCTTAGTACCTGGGCTATATCTTGCCATTCCCTCCTAGCTTGTAGAGTTTCTGATGAGAAGTCAGCTGTGAGTCTGATTGGAGATCCTCTGAGAGTAATCTGACGTTTCTCTCTTGCACATTTTAGGATCTTTTCTTTATGTTTCACTGTGGAGAGTTTAATTACAACGTGCCGTGGTGAGGGTCTCTTTTGGTCGTGTTTATTAGGGGTTCTGTGAGCTTCCTGTACTAGGATTTCTCTGTCCTTCTCCAAACCTGGGAAATTTTCTGCTAATATCTCACTAAAAAGGCCTTCTAATCCTTTCTCCCTCTCCATGCCTTCAGGAACTCCTAGAACCCGAATGTTGGGTTTTTTAATAGTATCCTGAAGATTCCCGACAATATGTTTTAGATTCCTAATTTCCTCTTCTTTTCTTTGGTCTGACTGTATCCTTTCCTGTTCTCTGTCTTCTAAGTCCGATATTCTCTCTTCTGCTTCTCCCATTCTGTTTGTAAGGCTCTCTATTGTGTTTTTCATTTGATCTATTGAATTCTTCACTTCAGTCACTATCCCAGTTTCCTGTTGTACTAGTTGTTTCGTTTCATTTTGATTCCTCCTTAATATTTCATTTTCACGAGAGAGATTTTCTATCTTGTCCATTAAGGATTTCTGTAGTTCAAGAATTTGTTTTTGAGAACTTCTTAATGTTCTTATCAATTGTTTGAGATCTGCTTCTTGCATTTCTTCTATGTCATCATCCTCATAATCTTGAATTGGGGTGTCTTTTTCATTTGAGGGCTTCATGGTGACTTCCTTGTTTTTATTACCTTGGTTTTTGCGTTTGTTATTTGTCATATTGGAGATATTTGGTTTCTTCACTGTGGTGCTTTTTCTTGTTATACTATGACTCTAGATTAAGTGGACTATCTGTTTTTGATGGAGCCTTAGGGCTTGAGATGGGTGTGGCCTGAGAGCTCTGTTTGGTGTGCCAAAGGTGACACTCCCAGGTTAGGCGTGGTAAACCTCTCTCTCTCTCTCTCTCTCTCTCTTTTTTTGATTCAACAGGGAAGTTATTCTGCACAGCTGAACAAAGTTGGAGGTAGTTAGCAGGCAAATGATATACCCACAGGAGCCAGAGATCAGAAGCTCTTTCCCAAGGACCACACAGGGAATCTGTTCGGCCCTTAGAGTGGGCTCAAATTCTCCTTCAGTCTCCCACTGGGTTGCCAAAGTTACGGAATTGTAGCGTCTCTGGAGAGTGCTCACGTGAATTCCGTGAGTTCTCTCCCCCACCGTCTCTTTTTTCACAGTCTCAGTTCAGTAGCACCATAAATTTACTAAGTCCTAATCTCCTGTTAATTCGCCCCACCCAGAGATCAGGTTTTACTGCTAGGCTCAGGGCCGGTGCAGACCTGAGGTCGCTCTGCTTATGACGTATGTCCAAGATGGCGCCTGCTCTTTGTCTTGCTCGCCCTTGAGAGGTGAGCGGAGAGAGAGAAACCCGTGTCCATACCAGTCACCTTTTTTTTTTTTCCCTCTCTCTCTCTTCCAGTTAGCTTGGTGAAGTCCCCCCCGCCCCGGGGGTCGTTCCCTCTAGTCTCCTCTCTCCGCTTGCCTGCCGGTGTCTCGGGTTATTGAGGTTCGGCTCACCTCGCGTTCCAGCGCTGGTGTGTTGAGTCTGCCGCTGATGTCCCGAACTGTGGGCTCCCACGCTCTCCACGCAGGTCTGCTCCCCTTCCAGCGCCGATGTGTGGACTCGGAGCCCTGGACTTCCCAAGTCTCCCCGCTGTTGCACTCCCCTTCGAGCACTTGCGCGCAGACCCTGCAGCTTGCGCAGCTCAGTCCCGCAGCTCGGCTTCCGCGGCTCAGTCCCGCGGCTCGGTCCTGCGGTTCGGCTTTCGCGCGCGGTGGGCGACCTTGTTCTCCCAGTAGGTCCTCCGATTCACGCCCACTGGATCCAGAAGAGTTTTGTCTGCAATATTTTCCTGGTTCTTTTTTCTGAGGCTACCGTAACTCCCCTTTTATTAAACTAAATTTTCCCGGACTATCGGTGCGCGCCCTCACTATTCCGCCATCTTGGCTCCGCCCCCTATCCCACAGATTTTGATACACTATGTTTTCATTTTCACTTACTTCAAGAAAGTTTTTTTTAATTTCTTCAATGACCCACTAACCAGAAGCATGATGTGTACTTTCCATGTATTTGCAACTGTTTCATTGTTCTTGTTGATTTCTAGTTTTATTCCTTTGTGTCTGAGAAGAGACATGGAAAGTTTTTATGTATTCATTGAATTTATTTTCTGAACTTTCCTTTATCTTGTGCTTCTGAAACACCCCTTAATGAGAGTATTTGTTCACTTAATGGTGTCCATTAAGTATCAAAGACTTTTCACCATTGTTTTTTCCTCTACTTTTTATGTTTATTTGAGTTATTTCAAAAGATCAAATTTCAAGCCTAGAAATTTTTCTGCTTTATCTGGTAAATTGTTGAAGCTTCAAACTGTATTTTTCATTTTATTTATTGAGTTATTCAGCCCCAAGATTTTGTTTTTGTTTTTTATGACTCTATCTCTTCATTGAAATTCTCATTCAGTTCATGAATTATATTCCTAATCTTGTTAAATTTTCTGTCTCTATTCATATTATCATGTAGCTCGTTATATTTCATTGAAATCATTCTTAAATTCTTTTCATGGAATTCCTTGATTGCCTTTTCTATGTAGTCTATTTTTAGGGAGTTATATTTCCTTAGGGCATACTTTTATACTGTTTTCTAGTGTTTCTCGTGTCCTGGTATGATTTGAATATTTGTATCCCCAAACTTAGAAGTTTAGTCCCCCAGATCTTTTGTTAATGACATTAAGAGAGTTAAAGTTAATCCAGTCATGTTGTTTAAAGGCTGGGCCTTTAGGAAGCGATTAGATTAGATCAAGTCATGACTTTGAATCTAGGCTGCTTAATAGAGTCAGATACAGATATTCCATGCCTCTTGCCATATGATGCTTTGTGACACCATGTTTTTATGTTTAACCAATATGAATGCCATTACCAGAGACCAGACAAAGGGCACCCACCTGCTCATAGACTGTGAACCTCCACAATGTAAGCTAAACAAACTGCCTTCCTTTGTAAAGTTAGACTGCCTCTACTCTTTCACTGTAGCAATGAAAAGTTCACTAATATACATCTGCCTGCTTCTCAGTGCCTTAGTTGGCTGAGCAGCTCAGGATTGGCTGTTAAGTTGCTTCACAGGTCACAGGACAGTATGAGTGGCTCATAGCTATTTCTCAGGTCCTTTTAGCAAGCCTAGATTCTCAGTTTGTATTGCTTATTTAATTTATAATTGCCAAAATAATTTACTGAAGTTGCTTTTCTTATCTAGACATGAAATTTTAATAATAATCAGTAAATGATTCTATATTCCTTCCTATTTTCTGGTGAAGGGACTTGAATTGAAAACATCAAGTAACGAGTACAATGTGAACAATGAGCAAGTTTTCCAGTACCTTGTATAGTTTTAACACAAACTAAGCATGCAATAGAAGTATGTCAAACAAGTAACAATGTTACATTATGAAAAGCTTTTAAGAATATTTTTGCTTCTAAAAGTAGGAAAAACAATGGAAAAATACAGAAAAATGGAAAGTGAAAAAATAGTTATTTCATAAAAATAGAAATTCACTTCTATCTTGAAATTATTTGGAAATGATACACTCACAAAAAGTGGGAAAACTGCATCAGAATGCCATTTATCACTATAAGCAAATCAAACATATAAATTGTCATAACATACTTTGTTGAATAAACTGTAGGAAAACACCATTGTACAATTTTTTATAAGATTGAAAATGACACAATCACTTTAATGGAAAATTTGGAACTATCTAGAAAGATTATATATTTTTCCAATTTTTCTCTTAACTTAGAACTCCTATTTCTTGGAATCTACCCCAAAAATGTCACTAAAATGTGTATTTTGTTGGTGCAAGGCCATTAAAGGCAGAACCATTTACAATATCAAAAATTAGAAATAATCCAGGTGTCTATAATTGGAGGGTATTTAGATAAATGCTAATATATCCATCCAAAAGAGATAAACACGAGGCAGAAGACAACATGTGCAGTTTGCTGTTGCTTAGCTTAGAACATATAGGTATGTGTTTGCATTAAAAATAAAAAGAAAACAAAAAAGGTAAGTAAGATTTCAAAAATTCTGCTTACTAGGCATGTGACAGAAAAGGAAAATGATAAAACTAGCTTTTGGAAAATATAACTGTTTGATTTAGGAACTACATAAATATTTTACATAATTATGAAGCTGAATAAATAAAAAAAAACAACTTGAACAAAAAATATTTTAAGTGATCCTGAATTATGTTTCCTCATGCTTAACTGTATGAATAAATAAAACTCCAATGATTTCACAATACAGAATTTGACACTATATATCTAGTGGGATATATGTTAAGTCTAAAAGAACTTAAAAATTAAGTTGTCATAATTATGAACTGAGTTCCATTTCTCACTAAATTAAATAGTACTCTTTGAGAAAATGACTAAATTTTCTGGCTTTGAATTCAGTTTCCACCTCATTAGTAATGTGAGATCAGTCAAGCAAATTTTAACTTCCCTATTCTTAGGAAATAACGTGATTAAAATAGTAGCTATTTTACGAGTACTTCTCCGGATGAAATGAATTACCAGTAATATACTCATGGAAACAATTTCTATTTGTTAAATACTCAATAAACCTTATCTTCTTTTAGTTCTATTGAAATGTAATTTTACAGGTATATATAGGCCACTTTGAGGTACTTATGTTCGACTTTTCAGCCGCAGCAACGTTTGGCTGGAGGACTCCATTCTAACGATAGGAAAAACAGTTTTCCAAGCAGGCTTGCATTGAACACTGCTTCCTACTTGACTTTTATTGTTCATGTAATATTAAAAATGACCACATAAGGTAGTTATTTTTGTGTCTTTTTAATGAATAAGAAAACCAAGGCTTAGAAAAATGCTGAACTTGCTCAAGGCTACAAAGTGGCAGAACCAGGATTCAAGTCAAACGAGTGTAAAACTGTGCTCTTTCTACCACATCACTGCCTTTCTGGGGAAGGCCTCCAGTATCCTGTTGACTGAAACTTGAAGCCCCACTACTACACATTTATTCCTATGGCTTATCTCATTTCTACTGTCAAAATGTAGATGTCCTTGCAACAACTATTTGTATTTGGAAAAATTAAACTTTCATTTAACATAATTTGTGTTCTCAAGAGCATTCTCAGAATCAAGAAGCTATCTTTTTTTTCTTCCCAAGACAGTATTTTGGTTGTCAAGTATTTGAATGGAAAAGGGATTTTGATAATGCCTGGTGGCCGAGACAATGCAGAACTTCTCCAGTGAAAGCTGCACTTCGTTCAGCAGCTTTGGAGAAGTCCTTCAAAAAATAAAAAGCCACTAAATCATGTTCTTCAATCTCATCATTCTTACATCTTCCTCTTATCCTTCTAAAATGCAATTTTAGATATGAAATTATCTAACACAATTATTTCACATTCTGGTATATTTCCAAATGGAGTAGTAAAGAATTGAGGAATCATAATGTTGATTGTAAAATTAAATCCAGTTTTAGAATAACTAGTCAAAAATTTGGAGAGATAATTCTGAGCATTTTGAGATGGAGCCAAGTTCTGCCATTTTTAGTTCTGAATTAACTCAGGAAAATTAGATGTGATAAGTGGTTTAACATTTTCTTAATTTTGTAAACATACTTTTATCATACAAGAACTGTGTATGTGATAAAATGTAAAATGATGAAGTGTTGCAAGGAAAATGAATTAGATGCCAGAAAAACGGAAATGCCATAACTAGGTGGTTACCACATGATACATATTCTAGGAATTGTTTTTGCATGGTTGTAAATGACTGTCTCACATAAATCATTTATTATTCTAAAAACATTTGGCATACTTGAAAAGAAATGTTGTTTGTATGAGTTATCCATACTTGCAAAACATTTAAGGAAAATTAACAGGGTTGATTATGAAAACAGAACAGTTAAACATAAAACATCTTGAAAGTTCTGGTACAAAATCATAGTTATTCTTTCACTTCTAGTGTTTTATATGCATTTCAATTCATATTGCTCTAATTTCTTTGGGAGAAAAATGAAAATGAATAAATAAAATACAGTGGCTATAGAAATATATAAATTAACTTTTATTTATATATGTACAGCTAACCAATTTTCCAGCTACGTTTATTATTGCCAAGGCCTTCATGTTGATAATGAGTCTGTACTGACAAAGACAAGTCTTAAAATAAATTGTTAGGTATCTCCAGGAGGCAGAAATGGAAAAACTTTCAAAACTCTTGAACGATCCTAAACTGAGTGCATTAAATGCACAAAATGATTAATAAAACAAAGGGGAAGAGAAAGTAAAATGTAGACCAATAAAATTCCTTTAATCTATTTTGGGAAAGTTCCCCACATTTCTACCACCCTTCCCATGCTTCCCACACACAAAAGAATTTCTTGATGCTATGCTGGAAAATGCATTTCAAATGAAAATCTTTAGAAAAGACAAAACCATGTCTGTTTCTTGCACACCTTGATGCCTTGAATATTCTAGGACTTCTATATTTCTTTCTAGGTTATTTTTTATGATCTATGAGTCAATTTTTAACTTGAGTCTTTGGGAAACTTCATTAGTTTTACTTACAGGTTAAGCTACTTTGTACAGAAATCAATGGGAATTAAATTTATTGTAACAGGATGATAGTTTAGAATCTTTATTTAAATATTCAATAATTAAATGCAATACAATGTTTCTATCCAAAAACAGAATTTAGAGAGAGTCTGAAACAGTATACATAGTTTTCTTTCTTTTTATGATTTTTTACTGTGGGTGAAAATATCCACTCATGAGAAAAGTAATGGTTGAATTTACTGTTCAGTTGAGGCTAGACTACAACAGAATAGCACGCCATAAGCCATTGAAGTTCTGGGATTTGCATCATAAGCCAGTTGTTTCTCAACCTATATTTCCATCAACTCATAACTGGATAAAGAAAACTTAGTATATAGACATGACAGAATATTATTCAGCCAAAGAAAAGAATTAAATCCTGACATCTGCAAATAAATGAGTGGAACTGGGGCCGGCACTGTGGTGCAGTGGCTTAAAGCCCCAGCCTGCAGCACCAGCATCCCATATGGGCACCGGTTTGAGTCCCGGCTGCTTCTCTTCTATTCCAGCTCTCTGTATGGCCTGGGAAAGCAGTAGAAGATGGCCCAAGTGCTTGGGCCCCTGCACCAACATGGAAGACCTGGAAGAAGCTCCTAGCTCCTGCCTTCAGATCAGCTCAGCTCTGACATTTGCGGTCATTTGAGGAGTGAACCAGTGGCTAGAAGACCTCTCTCTCTCTCTGGCTCTACTTCTCTCTGTAACTCTGTCTTTCAAATAAATAAAAAAAATAATTAAAAAATTCTAAAAAAATGGATGGAACTGGAGATTGTTATGCTAAGTGAAAGAGAGCATACTCAGAAGGATAAATATCATGTGTTTTCTTATTTATGGAAGTCAATATATATAGAGAGAGACTATAGAAATTGTGTGGATATCACATTATTTAGCATATAGCTATAAACACTGCTTTACTGAATTACACCATGTACATGACAATATAAACTTCCTTCCTCACTTTATGATCATTGTCATGATCATGGATCCCGCATTTTCTGATATTGATATTCTTGCGTTCAAGAAAAAATAGTATATATGTGTATATATGTTTTATCTACTATAGAAGTGAATATGGCAAAGTATTAAAAAGTTTGAAATCTTAAAATTAACTTTTAAAAAAAAAAGGAAGGAAAAAATTGTTTCTCTAATCACAAGATTCATTCTTCTCTGTGTTTACCGCCATTGACTCAAATTATACTTGTAGCTCCTGGCTTCTCTTTTCTAATTTGTCAGTTTCTAGAGACTCTCATTACCTTCTGGTGCCCCAGAACTGCCCACAAGAAATCTCAGCCTACCTCCTCCTTTAAGGGAACATGGGGCTAGTAGGATTTAGTCTGTTTTATATTTTAAAAATGCTTTAAAGATTACCCTCCCCTCCCCTCCCCTTCCCTTCCCTTCCCTTCCCTTCCCTTCCCTTCCCTTCCCTTCCCTTCCCTTCCCTTCCTTTTTCTTTTCTGTTCTTGAAAGGCAGAGTTAGAGACAGAGACAGAGAGCTCTTCCATCTTCTGGCCTACTCCCTAAACAGCTGCAACAGCTGGAGCCGAGCTAAGCCCAAGTCAGGAGTTGGTAGCCTCTTCCGTGTCTTCCTTGTGGGTGCAGGGGCCCAAACACTTGGGCCATCTTCTGCTGCTTTTCTAGGCACATTAGTAGGGAGCTGGATTGGACTTGAACAGGTGCTCATATGGGACACCAGTGTCTCAGGGAGCAACCTCAACTGCTAAGCCACAAAATCAGCTCCAGTCTGCTGTATATCATACTCATTTTGTATTGTAGACATGAGCTCAACTGATGCAACAAATAATTATATTTTAATATAGTCCATGGCAACGTCTGCATTTTACCTTTCTTTCCCATAGTATAAATAATTTCAGTATTTTTTGGCTTAGTCTAGATTCCATTAGACACCACTAGATTTGATTAAATTAGTCTGTAGTGTATATTCTATTAAACTGGAATTAAGGTCATGTGACAGCTTGGATTGGACAAAAGTGACCATTTTTAATTTTTCTATGGATTTTATTTATTTATTTGACAGGTAGAGTTACAGACAGAGAGAGGGAGAGACAGAGAGAAAGTTCTTCTATCAGCTGGTTCACTCCCCAAATGGACACAACAGCTGGAGCTGAGCCAATCCAGAAGCCAGGAACCAGGAGCTTCTTCTGGGTCTCCTACATGGGTGCAGGGGCCCAAGCACTTGGACCATTTTCTACTGCTTTCCCAGTCCATAAACAGAGCACTGGATCAGATGAGGAGCAGCCGGGATACCAGCCGGCGTCCATTTGTGAGGACGGTACCACAGGCAGAGGTTTATCCCACTATGCCACAACACTGGCCCTGAAAGTGACCCTTTAAATATGACAAGAAGAGGCCATTTCTGTGATTCAAGCACAGTGAGTGCGAGAGCTTCTCTCCACTTTGAACTCAAAGTGTATGGGTGCAGATTTTGTGTGCTGTGAGAGCAAAGGATCCCTCATTGGCAGGATCAGCTCCTGCCTGAGATCTTCCAATAGATTGTCTCTGTTCTGCCACCCGATTCCATCTCCTATTGCACTTTCCCCTGTACCCTATCTTCTGGACCAGTTAAATCAACATATCCTTATTTGCTTTTCCAAGCATTTGTCCCCATTGTATGATTACATATACTCTTGTTGGGGGCTCCAATCAAAAAGGAAACAAAGTTGCTATGCCTTCGCTCAACAAGGCAGCTAAGCCTTTACTCGAGTTTGCCGCACTTCCGCATCTCAGTGACTCAGCGTTTCCAGCAATCCAAGATGGCCCCGGGGGGAGGTACCTAGCCTGATAGGAGACTTCCATATTCGTGGACAATATGTGTCCTCGGCTGTGATAGGCCCTTGAGGGCGTGCCCGGCTCATGTCCTGCCTTACCTTTCAGCTGGTTGGCTTGGTTCCCTTGTGCCCTGGACAGCCCCCTTTCTGTGTCTATAAAGGCTCTTCCCCTCCCAATAAAGTCGAGAACACGGCTGCGCCCTGGGCGTTGACTGATCTCCCAGCTCTGGTGTGGTTCCTTTGCCGCCTACACTCATCATCCTGCTTGTCCCCTGAGCTCCCCAGGCTGGCCCTGAGGAGCTCTATCAGACCTGCTGCCCTGTGATGAGCAGCATACTCCATTATCTCACACTTTATTATTTAAACTTATATCTTCCCCTGCCCTTTTACCTGCCCCCTCTATTTCACAACACGTGATATCTGAGGTGTTGAGAAGCTGACTTTGAGATGGTGATTTTCATGTTGAAGATTTAGTGTAGAGTCCTCTCTGGAGCAAAAAACCTAAAGGAAATAAACAGGCAGAGGAAGAGTTGGACTTCGATGCATTTGCAAGAGAAATAACCAAAACTCAGAGAGTGCTCTGGGATGTAACCTTTAGCATGGACCCTTTTAAGGCAAGAGTCCTAGTCTGAATGAGTGGGTCATTGCTTAGGTGTGGCTGGGAGGGAGGCTGTAACCCATTACTTTGGGCTGGCAGCTCCTTTCTACACAGAACAAGTCACAGGAGACTCAGGTCCCTATGCTCTATTTTTTGAAAATGAAACATTAAGCACACTCATACTTAAAAATTAAGTTCCATTCCTAGGGGAGTTAATATCTGCTTATACTATTTTGAATTCCTGTATAAAGAAGATTTTTTTTCTTTCTCCATCATTTATTAATTAATTTATTTATTTACATCAGTATGGACCCTTGTTAATTTTTTTTTTTATTTTTAGATATATTATGGTACCGTACTATGTATACTTTGTTTACTCCAGTTTTGTGACTGAGAATTCTTTCTGGCTGTCTTGATCCCTTTGACATGACAGTATTTTTTCTTTTGTTTTCTGAGAACTTTCATCCAGGAACTATGAGATCAGAAAGCCTCATCAGAAATATTTGATGCCCCAGCTTTAGAATAAACCATTTGTTGGGCCGACACTGTGGCTTAGTATTCTAAGCCTCTACCTGTGGTGCCAGAATCCCATTTGGACTCCAATTCGAGTCCCAGCTGCTTCTGTTCTGATCCATTCCTCTGGATGGCCTGGGAAAGCAGTGGAAGATGGCCCAGGTGCTCCTGTTTCGGCAACTCCATGGGGGACCTGAGGAGGCTCCTGGCTTCAAATCGGCCCACCGCTGGCTGTTGTGGCCATTTGGGGAGTGAGCCAGCAGATAGACGACCTTTCTCTCTGTCCCTCCCTCTCACTATAATTCTACCTCTCAAGTAAATAAGTAATATCTTTTTTTAAGAGAGCAGAGAGTTTTTTTTTTCTGCACACTATTTTAATGTAAATTATCTTCACTGAGGAAGTGAGAATTCCCTAGATATTAAAAAACACTTTGCACTAAGGTTTACTTTCTGTATGGAAAATAAAGATGAAGAATATGAGGTTGTAAATATATAACTCTAACTTAAGTTTTCTAAAATATGTACTGTATATGAGCAAAATAGATATTTTGAAATGTGATTATTGATTACTGCCGTTGTCTCTACAGTTGAGAAACAGTGTTATTTTTTCTTAACTATTTGTTGAATTCTTTACTTAGTAGAGGGTAAAGCTTATGATTATAAAATAAACTGAAATTGGCTGGTGCCACAGCTCACTAGACTAATCCTCCACCTGCGGCGCCCGTACCCCGGGTTCTAGTCCTGGTTGGGGCACCTGATTCTGTCCCAGTTGCTCTTCTTCCAGTCCAGCTCTCTGCTGTGGCCCAGGAAGGCAGTGGGGGATGGCCCAAATGCTTGGGCCCTGCACCGGCATGGGAGACCAGGAGGAAGCACCTGGATCCTGCCATCGGATCAGCGCGGTGCGCAGGCCACAGCAGCCATTTGGGGGGTGAACCAATGGAAGGAATACCTTTCTCTCTCTCTCTCTGTCTCTCTCTCTCTCACTATCTAACTTTGCCTGTCAGAAAAAACCTGAAATTATGTAAAAATTTGTAAATTATTTTTAAAAATTATTGTAAAAATAAAAACAAAAAATAAGAAAGGAAGGAGGAAGGAGAGTAGGGGTGGGAAGTATCACTGCACTCCTAAATATGTATATATGAAATACATGCAATCTTTTTACTTTATAAATTTTAAAAAATTGAACAAAAAAGTTTTCTAATTTGTTACTGAAAAGCTACAGGTTTTATGTATTTTTGCACAAAGCATTTTAAAACAAATTGCCCAGTTAGTAGCTTCCTTTTTATTGTTCCACTTCCACCTGGACACAAGCGCATTTTTTGGCTTTGCGCTGACATTCCTTCACGCCCATATTTCTGGAATGAATGAGCCACATCAGCTCAGCCTCATCAAGAGTAAATCTTCCAGTTTTAAAAATAAAAAAGGGCATAACTCTCAGTTCCTTGTCATAAATCTAAAGGTCCATTATTTCTGGCAGTTACAAATATTAGTTTAAATTGCCATGCCAGGAGCAATAGTTTCCAGTAATATGGATGAGTCTAGCTAAATTTTGCTACTTCTCTTTGTCCTTTTAATTTTTCTTAATGCTTCTGAAAGATTCAACAGTACTGAAAGTCTGTATGTTAAGGAGATTCCCATATTTGCAACATTCTATCTGCCACAAAAATAGATGATAAGTAGGATATAGAATATAAAGTAGAAATCTGTTGTACAAAAATATAAATATAAAGTGAAATATATTATGAATATAAACTAAGTAAAGCTAAACATTATGAAAAGAATCTGTGACCTTTTAGAGTTTGTGTGTATTTTGAAAGAAAGATCATACAAGTTCCAAATATAATAATGACAGATATAAAATAAGTATATTGTGAAACATCGTATTCAAATTTGTTTATTTAAATTTAAAGTTATATATGTTCGCTGTTAACCACGATTCTTTTCTAATACAACTATTTTATTTTAATAGCTGCAAATTATCTTTATTAACTCAAGATATTTTATGTTACTCTGTTAACATTTAAAAAGCATTCTTTAGTTGATTCAGTGAGGGTTTTACATTCAGAATAGCAGATTTCATTTGATGGTTAGATTTATGTCTTCTACTGATACTTTCGTTCCAGTAACAAGTTTAGTTTTTAAGATTGCAAGATTATTTCATTGACACATGGCAGATTTTTTTTCCATTTTTTTTGAATTTTTTTAACTTTTATTTAATAAGTATGAATTTCCAAAGTACAGTTTTTGGATTACAGTGGCTTTTTCCCCGCATAACCTCCCTCCCACTCACAACTCTCCCATCTCCTACTCCCTCTTCCGTTCCATTCACATCAAGATTCATTTTCAATTATCTTTATATAGAGAGATCAATTTAGTATATATTAAGTAAAGATTTCAACAGTTTGCACTCACACAGAAACACAAAGTGTAAAGTACTCTTTGAGTACTAGTTATAGCCTTAATTCACATTGAACAACACATTAAGGACAGAGATCCTACATGGGGAGTAAGTGCACAGTGACTCTTGTTGTTGATTTAACAATTGACACTCTTATTTATTGTGTCAAAATCACCCGAGGCTCTTGTCATGAGGAATGCTGGCATTATAGGCAGAGGCTTAGCCTAATGCACCACTATGGCAGCCCCCAAATCCTACTTAAGTCAAAAATATTTAGTATGTAAAAGATTATGATTTTTATTTTTTATTTTTATTTTTTGACAGGCAGAGTGGACAGTGGGAGAGAGAGACAGAGAGAAAGGTCTTCCTTTGCTGTTGGTTCACCCTCCAATGGCCGCTGTGGCCGGCGCACCGTGCTGATCCGATGGCAGGAGCCAGGTGCTTCTCCTGGTCTCCCATGGGGTGCAGGGCCCAAGCACTTGGGCCATTCTCCACTGTACTCTCTGGCCACAGCAGAGAGCTGGCCTGGAAGAGGGGCAACCAGGACAGAATCCGGAGACCCGACTGGGACTAGAATCCGGTGTGCTGGTACCGCAAGGCAGAGGATTAGCCTATTGAGCCACGGCGCTGGCCAGATTATGATTTTTAAAATCCAACATTTATGCCCCTAAAATATTTTAATTATTACTTGAAATATTTATTTCAATAACCAAAGTGTATGATTTGCACAGATAATGAAGTTATTTACTATAAAATATTTGTTAGAGGCTAAAACAATAAAATAATACAAATGAAAAGATATTTGCAAGGGTACCATTGCCTGCATATATATTACATTTTGAATATGCTTTTCCTTTCTCAACAGAATTGGCTGTCATTTCATTGTGTGAAATGAAAAGGCAAAGATGATGGTTTTCCTATAACATTTGGAGATAAATTGCATATATTTCATTAGAAGAATGGAAGATAGGTGTTTTTATTAATATTATCAAAGAATGATTTATGAAACCAAGATGTATTTCCTGTATCCATTTGTAAAAACCATCTGGTGTGTGGCTATAAGCATTTATCATGTCAAACATTTAATGGCTTATACAAGTATTATAATCCATATGACTAAAGCTATTCAATTTAATAACAGAATAGATTACTAAAGCAAAAACTATATGTTAAAAATTCTGTTGGGGAGACGTATAAAGTCTGGAAAGGAAAAACTTGCCTATTTAAAAGTACATTTCTCTGTTGAGTTTTAAATGAGACCATATAAAATAAAGAGCTTACTGCTGTTTCTTGATTTTTTTTTTTTTGAAATTACTTTAGATTCATTCAAGTTTTAAGCTCCTATTTAGTTTTCTTAAATGAATAATTTGGAAAACTTATTATGTCAAGAAAAAAATTTCTTCATCCACAACAAATCAATGTTAATTAAACCACTCCCTTAAGTAATTAACATGTTGACATTTGTATTGATTATTGAATAATAGTCTGCCAAACACTTTGATCAGAGACATTTACAAAGAGAGTGAGGGAATCCAGTGGCCAATAAGTAAAAAATAAAAAATGCAGAAACTGAGGATTAAATGATTAAAGTAAACTGAAATTATTTCAAGGAAGCGTTTTTTAGCAATGACTGTATTCATTATAAAAAACCCGCATGGATGTGACTCTTCTCTAAAATATATCTTCATCATCTGTAAACATCATTTGAAGTTTGCAACACCATGTTTCAATTTTTAAGTGACAACATTAGTTTATATTTGTGTGCAGTGCTATGGCAAAGTTTGTTAAGCCTCTGCTTGTGATTTAGGCATCCCGTATCAGAGTTCCAGTTCAAATCCTGGCTACTCTGCTTCTGATCCAGCTCCCTACTAATGTGTCTGGGAAGACACTGGGTGATGGCCCAAGTACTTGAGCCTCTGCCACCCAGATGGGAGAACAGGATGGGGTTCCTAGCGCCTGGCTTCAGCTTAGCCCATACCTGGCTGCTGTGGCCATTTGAGGAGTGAACTAGGATTGGAAGACCTGTGTGTGTGCGTGTGTGTGTGTGTGTGTGTGTGTGTGTGTGTGTTTTACTCCCTCTCTTAGTCACTCTGCCTGTCAAACAAATTAACAAATAAATCTTTAAACACTCTTCATCACAACACTGCCTTCACCTATTAGGGGTCAGAGAAACAGGTCCTCAGCAGGTTGTGGATAGGGTAGCAAGATGGAGAGAGCACTCTGAAGGACAGAAAGCCAAGGACAAGCTGGACAGCATACAAAACTCACCATCAACTTCAAACACTGACATTGAACTTTAAAAATAAAAAAAACAGCAACATCCTTACTCTCTACCCCATCCTTCAGAGAACTGGAGATACTATCATAAAGAGTTACTGGGAGTAGCAAGGGTGCTCATGTCTCAAGCTTGGTTGAAATTACAGCTCTGAGCCTACTTTAAAAGATGTGAACCAAAGGTTGCCTAAACCTGAATTAGCAAAAAGCAGCAAAGTTGGAACTTGGCTCAACTTCAGTAGAGGTTGAGGCAGCACCATCTCCCCTATCTGTGGCTGTGTTTAGAGATATGTAAATATGCCATTTAGAAACCTCTCATATACCCAAAGAAGACAGTGCACTAAAATGGTAAGAGCATCATACTCAGCAATTGAATTTTTGAATTCCTATATTTATCATTTATTTTTAAATAGAAAAAAAGTATTTGACTTCAGAAGTGCAAAAGTGAAACTGCAGTTTTCCCAGTTTCCCCCTGGCAAGAACTACAGACTTTTCCTTCATTTACAAAATCATATATTCTATCACTGTAACTTTTCCCAGCCATGGATTCTGACCAAGACAGAGTTAATGTTTCCCTAAGCTTGACTAAACTTCGCAAAGATTTTTTCTGTTGACTTTAGGTCTGACTTTTCTTTGGGCATTTGTTGCAATTATAATTGTCAATTCTTTCTCTCTCTCTTTGAAATATAAATCTTTTAAGAGGCCTCTTGCTAGTTTTATATCCCAATGCTATTTTTCCTAAGTACCTGGAAGCCATTCCTTTGAAATCTAATCATCACCACCATCATCATTATTGATAGGGCTCTATCACCCTGTCCCTGAAATGGAACAGAAGCTTTGCTGCTCCTCAGGGCCAGCCTGGGGAGCTCAGGGGCCGAGCAGGATGATGAGTGTCGGTGGCAAAGGAACCACACCAGAGCTGGGAGATCAGTCAATGCCCAGGGCACAGCCGTGTTCTCGACTTTATTGGGAGGGGAAGAGCCTTTATAGACACAGAAAGGGGGCTGTCCAGGGCACAAGAGAACCAAGCCAACCAGCTGAAAGGTAAGGCAGGACACGAGCCAGGCACACCCTCAAGGGCCTATCACAGCCGAGGACACATATTGTCCACGAATATGGAAGTCTCCTGTCAGGCTAGGTACCTCCCCCCCACCCCGGAGCCATCTTGGATTGTTGGAAACACTGAGTCACTGGGATGCAGAAGTGCGGCAAACTGGAGCAAAGGCTTAGCTGCCTTGTTGAGTGAAGGCTTAGCAACTTTGTTTCCTTTTTGATTGGAGCCCCACCCCCGCAAAGCTTAACTTCAATAAGCAGCATTCACCAAACAAAAGTGTCCCAATAACACTGACCAACTTCCCCTTGTCCACTGTCTCTAGAACTTTTCCACCAGTTCACCCCAGAAAAAACCTCCCACCTTTAAAAAATTATTTTATTTATTTGAAAAGGGAACCATGACTATGGAAAGGCAGAGTGACAGAGGGATACAAACAGACAGAAAGAGAGAGAGAGAGAGACAGGGAGAAAGAGAGAGGGGGAGAGAGGAGGAGAGAGAGGAGAGAGAGAGAGAGAGAGAGAGAGAGAGAGAATCTTCTATCTTCTTGGTTCATTCCCCAAACGGCCACAATGGCCTGGTCTTGGCTGAAGCCCAGAGCCAAGAACTCTATCTGGGTCTCCCAGGTGGGTAGCAGAGGTCCAAGCATGTGGCCTATAATTTACTTCCTTCCCAAGTATAGGAAACTGGATCAGAAGTGGAGTAAACGGGATCCCACTGGCACTCTGTGCATCCTAAGAGGTGGCTTAACCCTTGCACTGCAATGCAGGTCCTCTCCCTCCCACCTTTTCTTTCACTGGAGTTGAGTTCAGTCTCTCTTCCCTCCTAAGGTACTCATGAATATCTTCCTTGCTGGTTTAACTATGTTTGGCACAGTTTTTCTTTGACAATTCTTATAAATCTCAAATTGCCTACCAATAATAGGTTGACAAAGGAAAGATTTAATGCTGTATGTTAAAATTATTACAGACATTTATTTGGCTGTTTGATTATTTTTGCTATTTGATGGATATTACTCTAGGAATTCAAACTATTTTGGTGTGTTCTTTTTTAGGTATAATGATTGGCAGCATTATTGATCTGGTCTGGATTCTATTTTCTCCCTATTATCATATTACCTAACATAATTTTTTCATCATGTTTTAAATTATAAAAATTGATTTTACAGTTAAAATTGTTTTATATTAAACCTTCAAACATGAATACAAATGTAAGTTTTTTGAAAATGTACATAGATCCAATACTTAAAATTTGGCATTAAAATAATTTTAATAATGGCGAATGATTTACTTTTTGGACAAACAAGTTAATGCATGAAGAAAACTATTGTGGGCGCATTACACTTAAAGGGTACCTTTTTGTAAGAGGTACCTTTGGCAAAGTGGTAACAAGTTCTTTATGTAAGCATAATGTTAGCTTAATATTTCTTCTTCACTTGCTAAGGATTGCAGCCTTAACTCCTAATGTATTCAGCTGATTTACAAAGATGTACCAATAGTGCAAATGTTTCACTTAAAATGAGAATTCAGCGACATTGAGATGTCAAACCAACCATGAGTTCAGCAAGTAAAGTAGTTCCTTTCCAGATTAGCTTCTTATTTATGTATTTATATTTTTATCTATTCAACCTTTCAATTACAACTGACTGGAGAGCAAACTGTTTCTAAAAGGATTTCATTTGGTGGGAATGTACAATTTTCTACCTTTGTAACCTGCTCTGTTAGTCTTCCACAGAATAGATTTTTGTTCAAAAATTATTCTTTTCTTTATAAAATCTGATATTCCAGTGAAATAGCTCTAAGATCCCTGTGAACAGCTTAACACTAAATTCAGGGCTCTGTCTTTATGGGAGTGTAGCAAGACATGTGTACCGAGACAAGACACCAAGGTCTTTTAACAGGACGTAGTCTTTTATTATGCCATTATAGACCCCAGGTGGAATTTCTTATCCAAAACCCTGAGCCCAATACAAATAAAGGTTTTTTAAAAAATATATGGTTTTAGCTTCTTTATTTCCCCTTATATGGATATGCATATATTTCGCTGGATTTCTGTTACATGGCAGCCACAGGATTGATACAATACTGAGTATGCAGATAGTTACTGATGCTATTTTGTCCACACATATACTGAATTTTCTGCTGTCTGGCAAGGGTTAACATCATTGATCTGAACTAACAAGCAAAACCTGAAATGGCTACACATAAACAGATAGGGACTACATTGAAGCATTCATAGGCAAGCAGATAACAGCACATTTCATTCCCAAAACAAGTTTCTCCCTTTTTCTTCTTTTGACCTTGGGAAGCCGTCTACCACAACTTTAATCATGTCAGTTACAAACAAGTTTATGTAAAAGACATAAGCCTCTACCAGAAAAGGATTAACAGATTCAGTTTATCGCAGGAGTTGGTTTGTTATTGTGAGAGTGGGTTGTTATAAAAGTGAATTCTGCCCTCAGTGGTCTCTTGGTTGCCCGTCTCTCTCCTGCTTGTGCTTTCATCCTGTGATCCCCTCCATATGTTGCGATGCAGCAAGAGCTGGCCCTCAGCAGAAACTGGTACTTTGATGTGGGATTTCCCATTCTCCAGAATTGTGAGAAATAAATTTCTTTTCTTTATAAATTATCTAGTCAATGGTATTCTGTGTATGACATCAGAAAATGAACTAAGACTCAGCAACATGGAGTGCTATTGGAGAAATAAGATACCTTCAGAAGCTTGAATATCCTGATTTTCTCTCTCTCTTTCTCTAACTCTCTCTTTCTGTTTTTGCCTGTTTCTAACTCTGCCTTTCAAATAAATAAATCTTTAAAATAAGCATAAATTTAATATTAGAAATTTAAGTTATTTTCTTAGCTGTAACTCAAAACCAACTCTTTCTACTTTCTTCTATCTTCTGATTAAATAAATTTTAGAAAATTTAAAGGAATTAAGTACTAGTGTTATGACATAGCAGGGTAAAGTCGCCACCTGTTACTCCAGCATTCCACTGTGAGTCCCAGCTGCTCCATTTCTGATCTAGCTCCCTGCTAATGGCTTAGACAATTCAGCAGAACATGGTCCAAGCGTTTGGGATCCTGCACCCATGTGGTTCCTGGCTTTGGCCTGGCTTAGCTGTGTATGTTGTGACCATATGGGGAGTGAACCAACAGATGAAAGATCTCTCTCTCTCTCTCTCTGTGTGTGTGTGTGTGTCTCACTCTCTGTCTCTCTGTAGCTCTGACTTTTAAATAAATAAATAAATATTTTGAAACATTTTTAAAGAATTTATTAATACATTAGATTCTCAGGGACACAGCAAATTCATGACAATTACTACAAAACTTATCAATTTTCATGTTAATGTGATAATGAATACAGAGAACAGATTCTTCATGTAGTCTTTTTTGTGAGAACCATACTCTACAAAAATATTAGAGCACCACTTTGGGTATGAACAGATATATAAAGAAGTATTATTAAAATTTAGGCGTAAAATTTGAGTACCCTAATGCTATTATCATTAGTCTCCCTTCTTAATTGAGGCAATGTGTTATGCAAAGAATGAAAATCATACATGAACAACATGGCAATTTTATCAGCCCTTTGGAAATTGCTTAGTGTAACAAAGAAAATCTGTGACAAAGACTGCATTTTAGAATGTGGTTTAGGCATCATGTGAAGTCGGGGCTTTCTCATGAAAGGATATTGAATCTGATCTGAGTATTGGAGCTCACATGTTCACACATGGCTATGGAGACAGGGAGTGAGGTAACTGAGATTATGGGGGAGATAAGAAGTCTACTGTTGGAACCAGTCTCAGATTCTAAGAATTGGATCACAGAAAAAAAGACAGATTTTCCCTGAAGCAAGAAGCCCTATCCAGATGTAAACTGGAAGAGGAGATCCTAATGCTTTGATAGAAGAGGAGGTCTGAAGGCAATTGTTACCTGTGAGGAATGGTAAACTGATACCTCACTGAATGTTGCTCAATTAGTTTTCTGTATGCTTGACAATTGGATAAGCAACTCCTCTTCCTAGAAAGAAGTTAGAACATGTTTGAGAAAGAAGATTTTATATGGGAGGGCCAGCCTTTTCATTTGTTCATTCAGTGCATTAATTTAATACTATGTGTGGCGCTTGGTACCGCAAATCCCATGGTAAGTCAATAATGTCTCCATCCTTGAAGTGAAATAATTTTAGAAAGGTAGGCTAGACTACTAACCACGATAAAATGTGGGTAATGCATACAGTTATGTAAAATTATATGGGAATGTGAATAAATTAGGAATCCTTTTTATGTGCTGGAGGGAGGATGAACTTGTTTTAGAGGTTTTTCCAGGTGGTCTTGAGCTGGAGGAGCTTTTTTGAGATGCAGCAATTCTCTAGTTAATAGAAGTAGGAAGAACATTTCAGTGGCTAGACTGTAAAGGCGTTCACCATGTTAAGCTAATGTACTGAAGAAAGAGAGAACTGCAGGAAGTTAAATAGAATTTTTTTTATCCTTAGTTTAAGATTGGATAGGTCAGGCTTTTTGGTAATTTAAATGGAAGAGGAATATTTCTTCAGTTTTGTTGCTGTCCAATTCAAAATTATGTTTCCATAATGAGGTATCAGATGAGATGATCTTCCACTCTCTTCCCAGGGCGAAGACTGAAGTGAAGCACAATTCCCATCCATCTGAAGAAACATTCTGGGAATTTCACACGTTTCTCCCATGTCCATGTACGATCTTAGCCAGATGGTTACACTCAGTACCAAGGAAACTAAGAAAATGTACTCTATTCTGGTAGTCCATGTGCTCGAATGAATTCTGGAAATGTTATTATTTAAAAAGGAGAAAATGGTTATGGGAAGAAAAATCAGTAACTCCCACAATATGAAAGCACATTTTTCCAAATTGTCTTATTATGCAGTTAAGTTTTAATTTAGCATAGAATTATATTTGTATCAAATAAAAGACAAATTTTAGACAAAGTGTTTAGGAAAATATAATATTTGAATCCTTGCTTGAAGTTATTGCTTGAAATCTAGAAGATTGGCAATGGATTAACAAGGTTTAGCTGTGCATTTCCATTTGTGTTATGGTTAGTTGGTAATTAAAACACATATTCTGTTTTCCTGTTCCTCCTTTAGCTGCTTTTTCTCAGACTTCTTGGATAGTTCTACTGTCTACATCTCTTCAAAATATTAAATTATTAAGCCTTTGGGCCTCATTTTTCTTTTCACACAGCATTCTCCCTTTGAAAGATCATGCACATTCATTAATCTTTTAGTATCATTCATGTGCTGAGAGCTTTCAAATATAGAGCCCCAGGTTAGAACTGTATTTTAAATTCAGATATGTAGATCTAGCCCTATTTCACACATTCACGTGGAGTTCCCTAATACTTAATGTGCACAAGGTGCATTCTTGATTTTTACCCAACTAGGAATCTGCTGCACAGATGACATTTCCCCTCCGTGGGAAAGCGTTTATTTCACATTCTCTCTAGAATTAATTCCAGAATTCTTATCTTGCTGCTGAGGATCTTCATGGTCCCAGACCCTAAGCTCATCCCTCACTTGCACGGTTGGGAATCACACTGTGTTTCTGCACCTGCCAGCTTCTTTCCTGACACCAAATATTTGTGTGTGTATGTGTGTGTGTGTGTGTGTGTGTGTGTGTGTGTGTGTTTTCCATTATGCTCATCTCACTTTTATTCTAACTGTGGTCTGTTTGTCCTTCAGTTTGCAGCTCTATCATCATTTCATCAGATTGCCTTCTCAAAGAATCGACCAAATCTAAATCACACCCTCTTCTTATGTTCTCCAAATCATTTCAATCTTTTGCTTACACAATTCTGTAATTGTATTGTTATACATTTTTTTCTCCATAGAAAGTAGGCTTTTGAGGGCAAGGCAAGTGGTGGATGAATGAAGAAAAAATCTTTAACAATGAAAAATCATTGTTCTCCCATAATCCATCCACTTGAAGGGTCTCTGAATAACTGAAGTCAGAATCAAGTCATTTCACTGTTGATTTTAATAATATTAGTAGTTGTTTTCCTACAATGTTATTCATCAGCTTGGAAAGTTACATATCCTGGTACACTCCTGGGTTATATCTACTGGGTCACACTATTATGTACGTTTTAAAATTCAGCAAGTATTGATTTGTTTTCTGAAGACCAAGTGCTTTCTACTAGCAGTTTTCAAAAAAAAAAAAATTCTGCTGCTCCAGAGCCTTTTCAACACATGTTATTGACAGATTTTCAAATTTTTGTCAATATAGAGAGTGCAAAATTAGATACCATTGTGCTTTTATTTTGCACAGAACGAGAAGGAGAGGCAGGGAGAGAGAGAGAGAGGTCCTCCATCCCCTGATTCACTCCCCAGTTGGCTGCAAAGGCTGGAGCTGGGCCGATTCGAAGCCAGGAGCCAGCAGCTTCTTCAAGGTCTCCCACGTTGGTGCAAGGGCCCAAGGACTTGGGCTGTCTTCTACTGCTTTCCCAGGTCATAGCAGAGAGCTGGATCAGAAGTGGAACAGCTGGGACTAGAACTGAAGCCCATATAGGATGCCGGCACTGCAGGCATTTGCTTTACCAGCTAAGCCACAGAGCCAGCCCATTAATTAATTTTTTTAACAAAATTTCTTTATATGACAGGATTATTAAAAGTTCATGGAAAAGGTAAATTATGAAAGAACTATGCAATGATTTGAAAACATTTGGCACCCAAGTAAACATCTTTTAATTCTGTTCTTCCACAAGCAATCTGAAGTACCCTTGTGTAGTTTGGGCATTACTGTTTTGTTTTTTAAAGATTTTATTTATTTATTTGAGATGTAGAGTTACAGACAGAGAGGGAGAAACAGAGAGAAAGGTCTTCCATTTTCTGGTTCACTCTCCAGATGGCCACAATGGCCACTGCTGGGCCAATGAGAAGCCAGGAGCCGGGAGCTTCTTCTGGTCTCCCACATGAATGCAGGGGCCTAAGCACTTGGGCCGTAACAGCTGGATTGGAAGAGGAGTAACTGGGACACAAACTGGTGCCCCAGTGGAATGCCAGTGCTGCAGGCAGAGGCTTAACCTACTACACCACAGCACTGGCCCCACTATTTTGTATACAATGGATAAGTGACTTCTTCCAGATAGCAGTTTGTTCCTTTTTAGTAATCATTGTGTCTTTCAACAGAATTTGCAATTTTAACATAAACTCTTAAGAGTTATAAAATGCCTTGATTTCTCCCCCTGCGACCAGTGGGCTCACTCATGGTCAACTGAGGTTTGAAAATATTAAACAGAAAATTAATTACCAGAAGGTCAAGCATAATACAGTAAGATGAAGAGGGAGACAGAGAAAACACATTCACATTGTTTACATGTGGCTTACATGTGATCACATTGTTCACATCATATTGGTTTAATTGTTCTACTAGTAGTTATTGCTGTTAATCTCTGACTAATTTCTAAATTCATGTTTATCATAGATGCGTGTGTATGTTACCAAACAGTATACATAGGGCAAGTACTATCTACAGTTTCAGGCATCTGTTGGGAGTCTTGAAGCATATCTCTTGTCTGCAACAATACTTCCTAAAAGACTTTAATAATTATTTTTTAGGGAAGTTTACTTTAGTTAGTGTTTGCCTGATTATCTTTTTTTCAATGTTTAATATTGTCTCTCCCAAAAAAATAGTGTCTGATTGCTTTTCTGTTCAATTCAATCTGATTATTTTATGATTAATTTACCCATTTAGATTTCTTATGATCATTAATCTATTAGAATTTATTTTCATTTCACTATGTTTTAATTCCTTTTTGTTATATTTTCCCTGGGTTGTCTTTTTATTAATTACTTCACTTACTTTCGCTTGCTTTTTTTTTTTTTTTTTAAGATTTATTTATTTATTTGAGAGGCAGAGTTATAGAGAGCTAGGAGAGACAGAGAGGTTTTCTATCCGCAGATTCACTCCCAAATGGCCATCGCAGCTAGAGCTGGGCCAATCCAAAGCCAGCAGCCAGGAACCAGGAGCCAGCAGCTTCTGCCGGGTCTCCCATGTGGGTGCAGGACATTGCTTTCCCAGGCCATTAACAGGGAGCTGGCTGGGAACTGGAGCAGCTGGGTCTTGAACCGGTGCCCATTTGGGAAGCCAGTGCAGCAATCAGAGGCTTAACCTACTATGCTACAGCACTGTCCCCTCTCTTGAACATGTTTTATTTTTTAATGGGATTATAATTCTTCTGTTAGTTCAGAATTTGTAAATTCTATTTTTCTTACTACGATGATTAGGTTAAAATTTTAGCTTGCTTTCTTAAGTCAAAACTTAAAACTCTTTATCCTTCTCCAGAATAATTTAAAACCTTAAATCTTTAAATCTCTAAAACATCAAGCCTTTGGATACTAACTGGCCTGCCATCTTGTTGAATAGTATTTTAATTCTATATTTAAGCTCCCATTTAGGCATTATTATTATTTTATATAGCCAATGTTTATATAGATTTATTTTTCGTGTTTTCTTTATTCATTTGTATCTTCCTGCATTTCTGACCTTCCATCTGAATTATTTTTCTTTATTGGGCAGATATATATTAAAATTTCTTTTAGTTGTGATCTGTTGGGGGTAAACTCAGTTTTGATCATCTGGAAGTTTATTTTTTCATTCTCATATGCCACATATGCAATTCTGTGCTGACATATTTTCCCTAAACCTTTCGAAAGCATTTCATCCTTTTTAAATATTATTTATTTTAAAATCAGAATTACAGAGAAAAAGGGAGAGACAGATTTATTTGAAAGTCAGTGTTACAGGGAGAGAGGGAGAGATAGAGAAGATGAGAGAGGGAGTAGAGAGAGAGAAAAAAAAAAAAGAGAGAGAGGGACAGGGAGAGAGAAACTTCCCATTTGCTAGTTCCATCCTCCAATGGCCACTACAGCCAGGGCTAGGCCAGGCGGAAGTCAGGAGCCAAGAGCATCATCTGTTTCTCCAATATGAGTGGGAACACTTGGGCCATCTTTTGCTGCTTTTCCCGGACCATAAGCAGGGAGCTGGATAAGAAGTGGAGCATCCAGGACGTGAACCAATTCCCTGATGGGATGCTTGTGTCACAGCGAGCACTTTTACCTGATAAGGCACAGCACTGGCTCCAAACAGTTTCTGGCTTCAATTCTGTTTATTTTGAAATGTTGACTGTCTATCATTACTTTGTTTCTAATTTATGTTTTCTCTATTGCATTTTAAAGACTAATTTTTTGTCTTTGGTTCTGAAATTTTGCCATAACTTGATTAGGTGTGAATTTATTTTTATTTATTCTGTGTAATATTTGTTATACTTTTAAACAGAAGATGTACTCTTTATCCATTTCAGAATATTCTTTGTAATTATATCTTCAGATTTATCTTTCTGTAATTGTATTATCTTCTTTAGAAATTTTGATCATACATATATGAGATTTTCTCAGTCTATGTTGTTTATAATGTCTTTCCAGTTTTTCTGTTTCCTTGTTGTGTCCAGCTTGGCAGGGTGTCATGTTAACCTGAAAGAGGTTAATTACATAGATTAAGGAAGCAGACTCAGTTTATGAATTTTAATGTGAAGAAACCAGGGGACTTTTCACTGTATGTTATTGACAGACTTTCAAATTTTTGTCAATCTAGAGAGTGCTAATATTTTCTAATAAGTACCTCACGGTTTTAGATAATTGTCATCCAATACTATATAATAGCTGTTAAATGAATCGACATTACTATAGAAATATGTTTCTGTGTGTTCATATGTTAACAGGATGATAAACACTTAAAAATTTTCTGGGGAGATAGTATTCATGTGTGTGTTATGAGTCTGTAGTTTAATTTTCTTTCTACATGTTGTCTGCCCTATTAGCACTCCATGAATTCATGATTTACAGTCTACTATGAAGTTGTATGTGTTCTGAGAAAATGTTACATTAAACAGAGAATATTGAAGTAATCAGCATCAAATTTATAATCAAATTGAATGTTTGTCCCTGTTTGATTATGTTCCATCTGACCTTTAATTGGTAACTTTTTCATGCACAAGTTATTTCCACTGGATTGATGTTTAGTAAATACATTTGGCTAAGGATGATCCCCGCCCCCTTTTTGGTGGCCATCTTTTCAAAATGCTCAAAATTTAACAAAAAATGAATATGTCTTTCGTAGCATGCAGCCTCATCGTATTTCCTTTTCACAGAGGAATTAAAGAAAACACTAAATAGCGGAGTGTAAGCCAGGGGAAAAAAAGTGTTCTCTATTCTTTCAGCATCTTATGAAATCACACCATGCAGTAAAAAAACAAAATAATTGTTCCCTACCTGTTTCACTCATTATGCTTATCCACTTTCTTCCTTTACCTCTGTTCATTTCCTTTGTTTCTCTCTGTTTTTTTTTTTCTTCTTCTTCTGCAATTGGCATTTTTCAGACTTGCTCCAAATAATGAGGCTATCAGCTGCACCACTGACATGGGTGTGATCTAAGCTGACTTTCTCTTCCTTTCTCAGCCTTGACACCTTCATCCGCAATGTGAGGAGAGCAGGAAGTAGAGAGAGAAAGACTTAAAAATAAATTTGCACTGCTTTATGCATGGAGGATTGTTAATGTTTAGAATAAGCATTAGAAATAGTATAGGTACAAACACTGTTAATAACAGATGAAAATAAATGATAAATTAGTAATCTCAAAGCTTTGAAGTAGACATGTTTGAAATCAGATAAAATGGAACATCATGGTCTAAGATTTGCTGTAAATTCTGAAAAATGCAAAGATTAAAAATAGATCACTGTTCTTTTTACTTATTTTTATTTCTACATTTTATCCTAACATCTAAGTAAAAAGAACAGTCATCTATTTTTAATCTTTGCATTTTTCAGAATTTACAGCAACAGATGTTTTACAGGTCTGTGCTGAAGGATTGCTATGCTGAAAGTGAAAACAGTACTTTATGTTTCATTGAAATGATATGGCACTGATTGATGGAAATAGAATCGAAGGGCCTTGTGAAGAAAGTCCTGTTAAAGCCCGCTTTCTCTCTCAGTGACTCAATTCCATGTCAGATTTCTACTGAATAGGAGTTTGGCTTTGTAGTGAACACTTTGATCTACTCCAATGTCTGCAATGTATGTAGAATGAATGTTGTATTTTTTCATTTGAATTTAAGTTTAATTTTTGCAATTCATTTTATAATAAGTAGAATACAATCTACAAATTCCAGTTCAGTTTCTGACATATTTAAAAAGTAAAGTGCTACTACTTATTTATATATAGAACCTAGATCAATTAATGTGATAAAATCTCAAAAATTTAAATATTGTTTAAAACTGTCCTAAAAAAGATATTGTTGAGTGGAATTTCACTGTGATTATGTTCTTTCCTAGATTATTTCCTAAAATTATTCACTTTATTTCAATCCCATGCTTCTCAAATTTGCCAATGGCTAACAATTGCTTGACATACTTGAGAAAATGAAGACTTATGGGCCCTATCTCTATAGGAAGACTGGTTCTAGGAATCTGGATCAGCAATCTGCAATTGAACAGGAAACCTATACCTGGGTTTAAGAAATTGTGGCCTATGACCCAGGAGCAAAACTTACACAATGGGAAAAGTATGTTTCGTGTCCTTTTTAGCCTGCCCAATGGTGGTTTTTACAATTTTAATTGAGAGAGAGAGAGAGGGAGAGACAGACATAGGGACAGAAGACAGAGGGAAAGAGGGAAATGTTATATGGCCCTGGTGACAGGGAACATAGAGACCAAGAGAGGCAGAAACAAGTGTCTGTTCTCTTGAAGACTACATGCCAGAAGTGGGCCAGCAATCCACTTTGATTACCACTTGTGAACTCACTACATCAAAGAAATAATTTTAAAAAGTAATGTGCTATGAAGAAAATACAAGGAAATCCTTTTCCAAGGTGACATGCCAACTGAGGTGTGAATGCTGGGCTGGGTCCAGTATAAACATTTAGGGAGAACCTGCCAGGCAACGGGACAACCCAGACAAAAGCCAAGAGGCAAGGATAAGCTTTAAGTCTTCAGCAAGGCTAGTGGAGCTGAAGGGTGGAGAGGAAGAGGACCAGAGAGATTGTAGTCAGAGCAAATCTCACAAGGCTCTGCAGGCCACTGGCAGGAGTTTCTTCATTGGTCTGTAAGCTCCATTTTTAAGAAATTAAAGTGTGTCACTACTCTAAGATATAGCAGTATGATTAAGTTAAAAAGAAAGATTACTACCCCAAAATTAATAGTAGTGTTTGTTATGCACATTCAATTTGCAACTTTTTTATCACTTAGTGTATTCGTGTAATCTTAGGAGACATAAAATTCAGAATTCATTCCAGACTAATGCATAAAATAAATATATTTAAATTAAACTCTGTACTTAGAGAAGATGAAAGCTCTAAAATATTTTATTTCTTAGGAAAGTATATGTGAACAAGTTGGAGTTAACCAGAGAAAAAGATTATGTTGTATTTAGTTATGATATCAGGGTTTGTGATGTAAAGCCTGCAACACCAGCACCCCATATGGGCAACAGTTCACGTCCTGGCAGCTCCACTTTTGGTCCAGTTCCTTACTAATGTGCTTGAGCAAATAGTGGAAGATGGCCAAGCATTTGCACCCTGGCACCAAAATGGAAGACCTGGATGTAGCTCCTAGCTCCTAGCTTAGGCCTGGCCCAGTGCTGTCCATTGTGGCCATCTGAGGAGTGAACTGGTAGATGGATGATGTCTGTCTCTCTGTCTCTCCCTCTGTAACTCCTTCAAAATTAGTAAAGCTTTTTTTAAAAAATGAAGTTATGATATAAATATTCATTATTTGCATAAAAATAGTTTGTCCCTGATAATGTCTTGTGACACAAATACTTACATGAAATACAGATCTTCAAAGAGAGTAATGTATTTCGGTTTTAGAAAGACACTGAATGTGTTAGAGTAAAAATGACTTTTTTAAGATTTATTTTTATTTATCTGAAAGGCAGAGATAAGGAGAGAGAGAGAGAGAGAGAGAGAGAGAGAGAGAGATCGTCCATCTGCTGGTTCACTCTCCAAATGGAGGCAATGGCTGGGGCTGGGCCAGGCTGAAGCCAGGAGCCAAGATCTTCTTCAAGGTGTTCTACATGGGTGCAGAAGCACAAGTGCTTGCGCCGTCCTCTGCTGCTTTCTCCAGGGGCATTTGCAGGGAGCTTATCAAAAGTAGAGCAACCAGCACTCAAACCTGTACCCATATGGGATGCTAGTACTGCAGGTGGAAGGTTAGGCTTTTAAGCCACAGCACTGGCCCTGAAATTGACATCTTATGATTTGATTATTTTTATAGCAGTTGGGTATATTCTTGTGGAACAGTGATCTGTCCACATTTGACTTGTTGAACACTATATTTGGTGGAGTATTAACCCTGTGATTATAAAGTAAATTAAAAGTATGTTATCCCAAAAATTAAAGAAAGAAAGGGACTGGTGCTGTGGCACAGCAGATTAAAGCCCCAGCCTGCAGCGCCGACATCCCATATGGACACTGGTTCAAGTCCCGGTTGCTCCTCTTCCAATCCAGCAGCTGCTATGGCCTGGGAGAGCAATAGAAGATGGCCCAAGTCCTTGGGCCCCTGCACCCGCATGGGAGACCTAGAAGAAGCTCTTAGCTCCTGGCTTCAGATTGGCTTAACTCCGGCTATGGCAGCAACTTGGAGAGTGAACCAGCAGGTAGAAGACCTCTTTCTCTCTCTCTCTCACTTACTCTGCCTCTCTGTAACTCTGACTCTAATAAATATTGCATTTAAACCTTAAAAAAAGTCCATAATTTAGTAGGAATATAGGCAAAGCCTATAAACAATAATAAAATACAAAGATGTTAATTTAACTCATATACAGTAATTTTAAGAATAATCACAGATCATTTAAACTACAGTAGATCATTCTTATCCATTTATTTGACAGATATACAAAACAAAGTTTGACAAAACTGTATTTGCAGCAGTACTGACACATAGAGATATTTCTTTCTTTTTTGTTTTTATTTTTTGATTTTTTTTAGATTTATTTATTTATTTGAAAGTCAGAGTTAAACAGAGAGAGGGGAGGCAGGCAAGGAGAGAGGTCTTCTATACACTGGTTCACTCTCCAATTGACTGCAATGGCCGGAGCTGTGCTGATCTGAATCCAGGAGCCAGGAGCTTCTTCTGGGTCTCCCATGTGGGTACAGGAGCCCTAGGATTTGGACCATCTTCTGCTTTCCCAGGCGATAGCAGAGTGCTGGATCAGAAGTGGAACAGCCCACTGTCACCCATATGGGATGCTGGCACTGCAGGCAGTGGCTTAACCGGCTACCCCACAGCGCCCCGATTGTTTTTAAATTTTTCAATTAAAAAAGAGAGAACTTGTAGTATTTGTCTTTCTGTGTCTGGCTTATTTCACTCTACTTAATGTCCTCCAGTTGCAGTCATTTTGATGCAGATGGTAGAATTTGATTTTTTATAGCTGAATAACATTCGTGTGTGCGTGTATGTGTGTGTGTATGTGTCACATTTTCTTTATTCACTCATTTGATGATGACCACCTTGGTTGGTTGACATTCAAAGCAGATTTTTAAAAAAAGTTCAGCAGATACAGCTGACTTTTGCTTAATGTACTTGAAAGGATAATAATCTTTGAGAATAAAAATATCATAGTGAAAATTGAGAAAAATGAATGATCTCTCACTCCAGCAGTTTCTCAGTGCCTGACAAATCATTAATGACCCTTATATCCTGCTGATGTGTTTGTCTTCCAAAGACTGAGCTTAAGAGGGTCACATTCCTTTTCTAGGACCTCATATATTTAGGTTCTTGATAGATGCTTGGTGAAAGAATGAATACATTTTCTCTGAATGCAAAATATCAAATGAAATATGAATTATGCTAAACTATATGCAAACAAAAGACATGTCGTATATACACATGGTAAATGATACAGAGCTAATATTAATGCCTTTGTACACCAACATTTCTCTGGACACCAGAGAGAAACTTGTATTTTCCCAGGAACCAGTGTAATTTTACCAGGTAATTTTGTGTTGTAATGGATAAAGTTCTAAGCTAATGAAGATGTATCATCCTGCTATGATACTTTCAGACCTTTAATGCTGACAGGGATCTCCTTTTATTCTTTCTCTTCCCTTGTTCCTTTAGATATTTTTGTATAATAATGATGTTACTGTTTGTTTATAAAATGAGGAATACTTATTACAAGAACCTTAACCAATACAGAAACTAGAAGAAACTTTAAAATTGTACTCCCTCTCAAGACATATTAATACACAATAAAATAATTGCAGATATTTATAGAGCTATAAATATCTATACCTATTGATATATTTGTATCTATACAGAGATAAATATTTATTAAAGTGATATACCATTATGTACAATTTTTAAATATATCCTTACTTGTAGTTTTGTTTTTAAAGATTTATTTTATTTATTTGAAAGGCACAGTAGTAGAGAGACAGGGAGAGACAGAGAGAGAGAGAGAGGCTGAGAGAGAGAGAGAGACAGAGAGGTCTTCCATCCACTGGTTCCCTATCTAAATGACCACAACAGCCAGGGCTGGGCCAGGCTGAAGCCAGGAGCCAGGAGCCAGGAGTTTCTTCCGGATCTCTTATGTGGGTACAGTGGCTCAAACATTTGGGCCATCTTCTGTTGCTTTCCCAGGTGTATTGGCAGGGAGCTTGTTCAGGAGTGCAGCAGCTGGGACTCGAACCATCACATACATGAAATGCTGGTGTCTGGTGGAGGCTTAACCCACTACACCACAATGCCAGCCCCACTTGTAGTTTTTATAAACATTTGCTTTATTTATCTGAAAGGCAGAGTGACACACACACAGAGGGGAGACACAGAGAGAAACTTTTCATCTGCTGGTTTACTCCCCAAAAGGCCCCAACAGCTGGGGCTGGGCCAGAGCAAAGCCAAGAGCCTGAAATGGCACATGAGTGGTAGGGACCCAAGTACCTAAGCCATCTTTTTCTGCCTTCCCGGAGCACATTAGAAGGAAGCTGAATCAGAAGCAAGGGAGCCAGGACTCAAATCAGCTCTCTGATATGGGCTCCTGGTGTGGCAGGCTGCAGTTTAACCCACTGCATACCAAAGCCAGCCCCGTACTTGAAAATTTAAGTTTCCATTTCTGGTCTCAACCAATAAATGATCTTTTTATTAAATTTCATTATCTTTGGTTGGAGAGAAAGTCTACACTCCCTGAGTGCTTACAAGTTGAGAGTAACCTATTGCCTTCATGACAGAAGGAAAGATACGGCCATGTGAAGAATTTGGTCTCACATACTTTTCTCTAGGAGCTTTGCTGACATTGCACTATGTTCTGACATTGCGCTGGGACACTGAATACTCTCTGTGCCTTTCACTGCAACTTCCCCATTCATATCCTTATTCAGTTGAGTTGCTTACATTGTACTATTTTTCCTCCAAGGGCTCATGAGTGCTTTAGTCTCTGAGTTGTTTCTTATTTGAAGGAAACAACCTCTTGCCTTTATACCCAAATGACAGTGTGACAGGAGCACACATTCCTTGAGGTTTTCTTGTGCGCTTTGTAGTCACTGATCCTCTGTGTTTTGGCGTTGAATGTGGCTGGAACAAAGGCTGAGGCTGGCCTATTTCTTCTACCTTTCCTTATAAATGAGTTATTTTTCTCCCTGGGTACCAGAAGCCATCGTGGAAGTAATATAGCTCTGGAATACGCCTGAGTTCATTTTTTCATACAAATTTTTCTTGAGACAGAGTGTACTCTTTCAACTGCAAATGCAATTCACACTTCATTTGAGGTATCTCCATTTGCAATTTTTTCCCTCTGCATTCAGTACAGTTGTTTTGATCCTTTTCTGTACAGAAACATTTTCATTTCAGCTCTGACATGTCCATTGTTATTCGATGCCTTTGTATTTTGAGTTTTCCCAGTGCAAACTTGACTCATCATCTAGTGGTTTGTCGTCTTCTAATTTTATTGTACTCATATGGCTATTATCTTTTAAGAAAAAGTACATGGAAAATTTTCTTATTTTTTTTAAAGATTTATTTATTTATTTGAAAGGCAGAGTTACAGAGAGGCTCTGTTCACTCCCCAGATGGCCGCAATGGCTGGTGCTGCACTGCTCGGAATCCTGGACTCTGGAGCTTCTTCTGTGTGTCCCACGCAGTGCAGGAGCCCAAGGTCTTGTGCCATCTTCTGCTACTTTCCCAGTCCATAATAAAGAGCTGGATCAGAAATGGAGCAACCGGGACTTCAACTGGTGCCCATATGGTTTGCCAGCACTGCAGGCAGCAGCTTTACCTGCTGTGCCACAGCACAGGCCCCACATTTTCTTATTTTTTTAAAGCTACATTCCTATGTTGGGTTTTGGGTGGGTTTTTTTCCTACAGTCCTCTACTTTGCACCCTTTCAGGCATAAAAGACTTTCTGGCCTAATCATAAAAATGTCAACAGGCATTATTGCTTTTGCTAATTTGTCTATTTAACTGCTGGCATCCTTCTGTAATGTTATGTAAATCTAACAATATAAAACATTTATAATCAAAGAGAGTGACAAGTTCCTCATACATTACTTTAGGCTTTTCTTTGAGATGTTATTGATGGTTGTAAGGATGCTATTTTTGTGTAAGTTTAAGTGAGAAAAACACAGTGGCCAAATGAAAAAGTACAGAGAATTTCTCTAGTTATAACTAGCTTTTCTCAACATTATAGTTTGTTATATCGCTTAACCAGTTGTATCTACCACAATTAGGGGATAAGAATTCTCAAGTCTTTTGACATAAAGGTTAAAATGGAATTTGAGACCTTCAGACTTTTTGTTTTTGCACTCATGGCATATGAACTATTCAAATACCATCTTGGAAGCCCATTCAGTAAATTATGTCATATATTACTTATGTAAGCTTTCAGATACCTTACAAAGGTGAGAGAAAATGTAGCAGAACAAATAATCAGAGACAGGCCAGACCATCATAACAGTGGCTGCCTACAAGAAAGGTAACAGGACTAAAGCATTTTTTGACAATTGGTCTGACTAGTTTTTTACCTACTGTAACAAACTTTTACTTGATACTGTTAAGGTTTGAAGATCATGATCACTAGAAGATGCTTTTCTTTATCTAAAATTTAGCATTCAAAACATCATTGATATTAACTTAGTTAACTATTTTTTTTCAGATAATTTTATTTCTGACAATTATTCAATAAGAAAACTCTAGGAAATTACATTCTGAACTTAAAGCTACAAACTCTTGTTGGGGTCAACTTCACTTCTATTATGTTTATTAATAAATTTTAATATTTCTGTAAGGTTAACTGTCTTAATAGTGATATATAGCAATTATTAAGAATTCATATTTTTCTTTTTTCTTTTTTTTTGACAGGCAGTTAGACAGTGAGAGAGAGACAGAGAGAAAGGTCTTCCTTCCATTGGTTCACCCCCCAAATGGCTGCTATGTCCAGCGCGCAGCGCTGATCCGAAGCCAGGAGCCAGGTGCTTATCCTGGTCTCCCATGTGGGTGCAGGGTCCAGGCACTTGGGCCATCCTCCACTGCCTTCCCAGGCCCCAGCAGAGAGCTGGACTGGAAGAGGAGCAACCAGGACAGAATCCAGTGCCCCAGCTGTGACTAGAACCTGGGGTGCCGGCGCCGCAGGTGGAGGATTAGCTTAGTGAGTCACGGCGCCAGCCAAGAATTCATATTTTTCTAATCATTGTTACACATATTAGATGATTTTGTATATTTAATTGCTATAAGAGCTATTTACATCCTATCCCAGTTTATAGGTAAAGAAATATATACAAAGGGTTTAAGATATTTGACAAGACCAGAATTAGTTTAAGTTTGAGAGCCCAGGTTTTAATCTACAACTATGAGACTGTAAAATACTAAGTAATGATTCTTCTGTGAGTCAATAAAAAGAGGCTTTTTTTAGTGTATGTGTAGCAGATACTATTCTCAGTGCAAGGGAGGTGGTTTTGAATGGACAAAATCCTTATTTTTCTGGAGTTTAAATCCAAGTGAGGTAGTTAGGAACTATCAATGAGCTGTGCAGTTCTAGTGAGCTGTTGGTGGATATTTATTAAATGAATAGTGAGCATGCATGACTGAATGGCTCCTCTGGACTATCATACTGTTATAGGCCTGATGAAAATGCCGCATTGTTAGTACTCAAGACTGGGGCTAACACACTGACCAAGCGGAAATAAAACTGTATTCCAAAGTCACACACAAGAAAGAAGTTCCTCCAAATAGATAAGCATGAATGATATTTATATACAAATGTGATTTTCGTTTTTATTAGCATAGGAAGCAGGAAGTTGTTTTCAAAACTGTTAAAACTGTTGGGACAACATGAAAGTATATGAAAAAAAAAAGCTAGAGGAGAATAACAGATGAGATTCTAATAAAACATGTATTATATATGTATAAATTGATAGCATAATTTATCCTCTTTATATAGCCCATAATTATTATAATTCCCCAGAGGTAAGCATTTCATGAATAAAAATGCTTAGATGAACCTATAACCTTAATGGAGATAAAAATGTGTAGTTGAAATTTTTTATTGTAACCCAAAATTATAGCATCTTGAGAAGCTGATAATTATATAAAGTAATCTACAAAGCAGAGTAATAGTATGTTTAACTCTTGGTTAGTTATTGTGTAGTCTGTTTAGTGTTTACTGTTTTTATTTCTATTGAAGTAGTGAATGGAGATCATTTTAAGAGGCAGGTAGTGCCATACACATCTAAATAATGTAATATTTATAATTAATTAATTATATAAGTACTTGGTATTCTAAAAATCTATAAAGAAAACAGCTGTTGTCAACTTCCCAATTATTTCAGAAGTTTCAAGAATTTCACATAGTTCCAAAAATATATGTAGAGTTCTAATTTTTCAGTTATCAATTTTGGATGTCCTATTGGTTTTCTCCTTTGGTAGACAATCTTATTTAACTCTCTTGCATCCATTCCTTCCTTTCTTCCACCTACTTAATAAAGCTAGAACATATATTAATTATCATGCTTATAAAATATTATTCATTGATTATTATTGTGCCAGGAATATACAGTATTGGCATTTCTTTTATTCTATTTACATTAATTAAACTTTTAGTCTAGAAACTTACTTGTTTTGTTTTGTTTTGTTTTTTTGACAGGCAGAGTGGACAGTGAGAGAGAGAGACAGAGAGAAAGGTCTTCCTTTGCCGTTGGTTCACCCTCCAATGGCCGCAGCGGCCGGCGCACCGCACTGATCCGAAGGCAGGAGCCAGGTACTTATCCTGGTCTCCCATGGGGTGCAGGGCCCATGTACTTGGGCCATCCTCCACTGCCTTCCCAGGCCACAGCAGAGAGCTGGCCTGGAAGAGGGGCAAACTGGGACTAGAACCCGGTGTGCCGGCGCTGCAAGATGGAGGATTAGCCTATGAGCCGCATCGCCGGCTTAGAAACTTACTTGTATTGTTTGAAAATTTATTCTCCACTGTGTTTCATTTACTTTGTGAAACTTCTGTTAGTTGAATTTTAGAGCGTCTGTATTGATCCAAGACTGTACTCTTTATTCTGACTCAATATTACCTTTATATTTCGTATTAATTAAAAAATTAGTTTCATTTTTATTTAATATTTATCTTTTCTTTAGTTTACTTTTTAGAACATCTCACTTTGTTTCATGGATGCAACATCTTTCTTTGAAGATTTTCTTTTGTTTTTATTCCTTGTTTCTTTTTATTAATTTATAAAATTGTAACTAAGCTGAAGAATATTTTGTGGCACAATTTTGATATGTCTTCACTCAGTGTCATAGAGACTTTTCTTCATTTATTTATTTATATATTTGACAGAGTTATGGACAGTGAGAGAGAGAGACAGAGAGAAAGGTCTTCCTTCCATTGGTTCACCCCCCAAATGGCCACTATGGCCAGCACTGCGCTGATCCGAAGCCAGGAGCCAGGTGCTTCCTCCTGGTCTCCCATGTGGGTTCAGGGCCCAAGCACTTGGGCCATCCTCCACTGCCTTCTCGGGCCACAGCAGAGAGCTGGACTGGAAGAGGAGCAACAGAAACTAGAACCTGGCACCCATATGGGTTGCTGGCTCCACAAACGGAGGATTAACCAAGTGAGCCACGTCCCCGGCCCTTCCCTTATTTAAAGATTGGTTGCCATTTCCAAACTTAATAAGGGTGGGATTTATATTTGTATAAAGGCTGTCTGTTGTTTAGGCACTCTCCTTTCATTTACCCTTATCCTATTGAAAATATTCCAGATACTCTTGCTACACTTTTAGTAATGTGGTTTTGGAGGCACCCTGGGAATGGGCATGGGATGTAGACTCTGCCTCAGTTGGTGTATTCATTGCCCCGGCATCGATGATTTTTCAGGCACAGGAGCAAACAATTTTGGCCAAATATTTTAGTTTGAAATTAGAGGAGGAAAGACTGTAATTACGGTCTAGTTTTTGCTGAGCTACTATATGTTGAAACTCAGCTTCCAAGGTGACAAGTTAATGGTGTTTGAAGGTGGGGCCTTTGAGTGGCAATTAGCATTAGATAAGGTTATAAGGGTGAGGCTCCTATTATGACATTCGTGACTGTATAAGAATAGGGAGACCCAAGCTGTTCTGTCTCTCCATGTACTCTCCTCCAATGTCTTATAATGTCTTATAATGTGGTAAGATGTGCCTCTTCAAATGATGTGTAGATGCCAGTGTCATGATGTTAGACTGTGTTCCATAACCATGAGCTAAATGAACCTCTATTCTGTTTAAATGGCCCAGTCTGTAATATTAGGTTATAGCAACATAAAACTGATAGAATTATCGTTTTCCCTGCACTTGAACCTTAGGAATACTAAAGCTAGAACCAGCTGTCCTGCTACATTGAGAGGCCTGAGAATGGAGTCAGCATAGAGGAAATATTATGAAAGATGGAGAGAAAAGCTAGATCTTACTGATATTGTTGTTGCTGTTTTGGTTACATGAACCAAAATTCCTCTTCCCCATTCTGCCCTTAAACTCCAAATACCGTGCATTAGCTGGTTTCACATTCACAATGAAGAGCATACTTCTCAGTTGAGGCAGAGGACAGTCGATCAGTATTTGAGTCAAGAGATCTCAGTTCTCTTCCTAACTCTCTGATTATCCGTATAGCTTCGATCTAATCACTTTATTCCCCAGACCTGGCTACCAAGTTATTATTGTTATTAGGTGGTTATTAGATGATTATTAGATGAAACGACCTCTCTGGTACCTTCCAGGTCTGTTATTCCATAAAGCAGCTTTATGTGAGCATGTTTCCTCAAGTTCTTCCAAACTATAACACATGAAGTCTGTCTTCTGTCAACTCTTCATAAAGGAGGAGTCAGGTCTCATTTGTACAAGTGTTTGGCTTGACTCTGCTCAACTATTGATGTCTCCTGCTAAAACAATCATTGAGCGGCTCTGGGACGTGTGCTAGAGTCTGCCCAACTCTGGTGCGTGGTCCAGAACTGAGCTCAAATATGGTTTCCAGGGGGGAATCATGGCTAAATTGATGGCTTAATTTCTATTTTTTGTAAATATCACTGTTTTTCCTATGTTGGAGAATTGCTGTGGAATGCCTTTAAAATTTTTCCAATAGTGAATCAATTTAAGCACTCCCTAGGAGAAATGTTGACTGTGTTTTTTATAAATAAGTTCATTGTATGTATTTAGGGTTTACAAGTAATGTTATGAAATATATATAGGTAGTAAAATGATTACCACAGTGAAGTAGATTAAGGTATCATCTCACAGAGAAACATTTTTCTTTGTGACAAGAATAGCTAAAATCTCCTTACCTGAAAAAATTCCTACTACAATTCTATTAACTTTTGTCTTCACATTGGACATTAGATCTCTAAGCATGTGCAAACTAACTGTATGCTATATTGAATCATTTGACCTACATCTCCCTGTTTCTTCTGCTTCTACTCACAGCCTTATAACCACTATTTGAATCTCTGTTTCTGTGTATTTCAGCTCTTTAAAAATATCTCACATGTAAGTAAGATCATTCAATATTTTTCTTTCTGGTTTATTTCACTTAGCATAACATCCTTGGAAAGTTAAGTAAACAAGCTGAACTTGTACACATTCCTGTGCATTTTGCAAGTCTATGGAACATTAATTTCAATAAGGTTACACAGGAAACTTAATTTCTGAGTGCTTGAGCTCTAAAGTCAGATGACTTTTTTTAACTTTCTGGCTTTACTTTTTATTAGCTAGATGAATTTGGAAAAGTCACTTAACTTCTGTGACTTTCAATGGTCTCTTCTATAATATGAAGAGTCATATAACATGTATGAGTTATGAAGATGGAATGGAAAATAAAAATAAAATAGTAAAGTCCCTGAAATTTAGAGTATGTGTCAGCACACAAAGACAGACATCCAGTTATAATTTTACACACACACAGGTATTTCTTCAAAAAGTCCACAAAATGGAATTAAAAGATAACTTTATTTTGCTGCCACAAATTTTGAAAGCCATGCATATTTTTTCATAATATGCATTTTCTATGAACTTTTAAAAACTGCTTGTATCCATATTTGTCACATTCATGTATACATACATATATATATTTTACATGCATTTATATGTTACATTAATTGAGCTTTGAAAATGTTACCCTCATATTTAACTTCTTGCTATTTCACATGGGTAATTCCAAACAAGACAAAATTCCAGACATGGTCTACTTTATGGTTTACAATGTAAACTATCTGAATTTTCCACTTAAATAGCTTATAATAACTAGAAAACATGTAAACTAAATATTTCATATGAGGAAAATTAATTTAAATTAACTCTAAACATTAGCTTGTCCAGATAACATCTAACTGTATATTCCAAGGATCATAGCAAATGTAAAAGTAAATGATGTTTTAAAGAATGCACAGCTCTGCCAGTACCAGCTGCATATATTTTCCCATTGTGTCTTGTAATAGAAATAAGAATTAAGATTTATTTCTTTCTTGGTAAAACATCATTTTGTCATGGTGAGGAGCAAAAAAGATCACATTTAACTATTTTGTATTTCTGAAATTTCTTCTGCAATTCTTATTAACTATTTGAATTCTGGCTAACTTCAAAGCCCTAAATTCACACATAATATTAGACAGTTAATAATTTCCATTTTAATAACAACTCAAAAACAAGAATTTTTGTATAAATATCCATATATACTTTCTAAAATAATGAGATCTATTTCATGTTAATTATAATGTTTAATAATGACAGCTGAAAAAGAGTATTCAATTGTATTTTATAATGTTAACTTTTTAGGAATGGATAAAAATTGAAGAAAAACTTTATAATCTACAGCTTCAAGTAATTTCCTAAAATCACTTGTTAAGTAGACTATGTCCTAATATTGTGGAAAAAAAGTTTCTGTTGTTTAATTTTTGTGTAATTAGAATGCACCATAGAAAAATAATTTTCCTTCTGTGATAACCATGTAGATTTTGTATGCTTCCTTCTTCTTTCCAACTGTTGAATCTGCTTAATGAAGAAGGTAGTGGGGCAAATATACAGAGAACTAGAGGGAACCCTCCTCAAATGTAATTTTATTTGGGGTCAATAAAGGGAAAAATATTTTAAAAGTTGAGAAATGATGGGGCCCGTGCAGTGACGTAGTAGGTCGAATTTCCTCCTGCAGAGCCAGCATCCCATATGGACACAGGTTCAAGTCCTGGCTGCTCTAATTTCGATCCAGCTACTTGCTGATGGCTGGGAAATGAGTAGAAGATGGCCCAAGTGTTTGGGTACCTGCACCTGTGTGGGAGACCCAGAAGAAGCTCCTGGTTCCTGGCTTTGGATTGGCCCAATTCTGGCCACTGCTGCCATTTGGGGAGTGAACCAGTGAATGGAAGACCTTTTTCTTTGCCTCTCTGTCTCTCTGTCTGTAACTCTGCCTCTAAAAAAATAAATAAATCTTTTAAAAAAAAGTTGAGAAAAGAAACTGTTTAGAGCAATAACAAATAACAATGGACTTTTTTTTTTTTGACAGGCAGAGTGGACAGTGAGAGAGAGAGACAGAGAGAGAGAGAAAGGTCTTCCTTTGCCGTTGGTTCACCCTCCAATGGCCACCACGGCCAGCATGCTGATGCCGGCGTGCCGTGCTGATCCGATGGCAGGAGCCAGGTGCTTCTCCTGGTCTCCCATGGGGTGCAGGGCCCAAGGACTTGGGCCATCCTCCACTGTACTCCCTGGCCACAGCAGAGAGCTGGCCTGGAAGAGGGGCAACCGGGACAGAATCCAGTGCCCCGACTGGGACTAGAACCCAGTGTGCCAGCGCCACAAGGTGGAGGATTAGCCTAGTGGGCCACGGCGCTGACCTAACAATGGAAATTAAAGTTTAACAAATTTTATTTTTTGTTGTAGAGAATAATATTTACATTAAATGTGACATTAAATATTGCTTTACTATAATATTAAATATTACTTCACTATATACACATTAAATATTAAACATTAAACATAAGCATTAAGTATTACTTTACTATAATCAAAGATTTTTGTTTTAAGGCCAGAATGTAAAGTTAAAACTTGTCTAGACTTTGAAAGTCTGACTTACAAACTTTTATTTATATTTTTTATATTTTTTTAACTTTTATTTATTGAATATAAATTTCCAAAGTACAGAATATGGATTACAACGTCTTTCCCCCCCCATAACTCCCCTCTCACCAGCAACCCTCCCATTTCCCGCTCCCTCTCCCCTTCCATTCACATCAAGATTCATTTTTGATTCTCTTTATATACAGAATCAGTTTAGCATACATTAAGTAAAGATTTCAACAGTTTGCACCCACAGAGAAACACAAAGTGAACATTACTATTTGAGTATTAGTTATAGCATTAAATCACAATGTACATCACACTAAGCACAGAGATCCTACATGAGGAGTAAGTGCACAGTGACTCCTGTTGTTGACTTAACAAATTGACACTCTTGTTTATGGCATCACTAATCACCCTAGGCTCTTGTCATGAGTTGCCAAGGCTATGGAAGCCTTTTGAGTTCACTGACTCTGATCATATTTAGACAAGGCCATGGTCAAAGTGGAAGTTCTCTGTCGCTCCCCCTCTTCGTGGAGGAACGACACTAAGCCCTGCCTAGGCTTCATATCCGAGTCACGGCACCATTATGTCGCTCCCCCTCTTCGTGGAGGAACGACACAGGACCCTGCGCTGTTCTTTTGTCTGCTCGGCCCTCCCCGGGTTTGCTGCTGGTTCTTCCCGGGTTGGCTACTATCCCTTCCACCTCCGTGGAAGGGCAGTTCCCCCTAGCCACATTCCCCACTTCCGCAGGGGAGCGGCACACCTCCGGCCGGCTCTCTGGGGGGCTGCACGGGTGTTCCTTCAGCTAGACGTTCCCCTTAGATGTTCCTCATAGATGTTCCTGGTGCATGCCGTCTCTCTCCTCCTTTATAGTCCTCTTCCACCAATCCTAACTCGGCTGCCCACACGCCGAGTACGCTGCTCTCCTCCAATCAATAGCAAGTCCTACAGTTTATTAGTTGAACTGGAGGCAGCTGTGCGGAAGCTGTTTACTTCTCTCCCAGCGCCATATTGTGGGAGAGCAGATGCATAGAATAAGTCTTAATTCCAGTAACTCAGTCTAGTCCGGTTTGCTCCCCACAGATCCCCCTTTCTTTTTATTTTTTGGCGTTGATACGCGCCTGTCTTCGGTGTCCCGCGGCACACACTCTGCTCTACTTGCTAGAGTTGCCACAGGCTCTTACAAGTCCTATCAATCAGGCAAACCGAATCCGGGTCCTCTCTTCGCCATGTTGTGAGGAGGTTTTTAGGCGCTGATGCGTGCCTGTGTTCGGTGCCCTGCAGCGCATGCTCTGGTCGAGCCTGCAGGGGCTTACAAGCCCTATCAGGCAAACCGAATCCAAGCCTTCTCATTGCCTTTTTGTGGGGAGGCCTTACTGATGTTAATTCGTGCCTGTCTTCGGTGACCTGCGGCGCATAAGCTGCTAGCCGCCCAGGTGCTCATCGCCTCACTAATCGGGCAGACCGAATCCAAGCCTTCTAATTGTTGTATTGTAGGGAGGCCTTTCTATTTCTCTATTTCTCTATCTCCGGGCATTCCTATTTCTCCCATTCCACTTCTATCTTCCAGCATTCCTATTTCTCTCACTCCACTTCCAAACTTCTGTTTCTCTTATCCCCCCGGCTTCCCGGCTGCGCCTGCCCTGAGGCTGCTTCTCGGCAGCTTTCCGGCTCTGAGCCACTTCAGCCCGCGCCTCTCTCATCTACGCAGCTTCCCGGCTTTGCGCGGCTTGGCTTCGCGCGCTCCGCGGTCTCCACGCCCTTCGCGTCTGCACCACGGCCTCGCGCCAGCCCCGTTCCCTATCTATTCACGCCCCGTGCTCTCTCTGCACGCGGCGGCTTCCGCGAGTAACACAGCGTAGCTTACGTGTCCGCCACTAGCATTCAATCTAAGTTCCCCGGGCTAGCCTGGCGAATTCAACCCAGCATACGTCTCCGCCCCATGATTTGGCTTCCCGTCCTTTGCTCCCCGGGCTAATCAGACGGATCCCAATCTGGCTTACGTTTCAGCTTCTGGTTTCAACTTTTCGCCCCCCATTCCCGGGCTAACTTGAGAATCCCAAAGTGGCTTTCGTTTCAGCCTTGGCCTGCCCCCCGCGGCTTCAATTTCCCTAACATTTTTCTCTACCCGGTATGTTTCCCCAAGCTTTCTTCCAACAATATTCCTCCCTCATTTCTCCTGGCCTCTCCCCACAGTCCGCATCCGAGTCTGTTTGTTCTAGCTTTCACTTTCGCTTTCGACCTTAGAGATTTCTCCCAGCTTCCCCCTGTAGTCCGTATCTGAGTCTATGCCTAGGCTTTCAATAGCTTCTTCCGGCACCCTTTTCGTCCGGCTTTTCCCTAGGCTGTTTGCTAATCTCTCTCTCCGGTATTTTCCCAGTTCTTCCTGTTTCTTCCCTCCTAAGTTTCCTATCCGAGTCAGGTTTCCTATCCGAGTCACGGCACCATTATGTCGCTCCCCCTCTTCGTGGAGGAACGACACAGGACCCTGCGCTGTTCTTTTGTCTGCTTGGCCCTCCCCGGGTTTGCTGCTGGTTCTTCCCGGGTTGGCTACTATCCCTTCCACCTCCGTGGAAGGGCAGTTCCCCCTAGCCACATTCCCCACTTCCGCAGGGGAGCGGCACACCGCCGGCCGGCTCTCTGGGGGGCTGCACGGGTGTTCCTTCAGCTAGACGTTCCCCTTAGATGTTCCTCATAGATGTTCCTGGTGCATGCCGTCTCTCTCCTCCTTTATAGTCCTCTTCCACCAATCCTAACTCGGCTGCCCACACGCCGAGTACGCTGCTCTCCTCCAATCAATAGCAAGTCCTACAGTTTATTAGTTGAACTGGAGGCAGCTGTGCGGAAGCTGTTTACTTCTCTCCCAGCGCCATATTGTGGGAGAGCAGATGCATAGAATAAGTCTTAATTCCAGTAACTCAGTCTAGTCCGGTTTGCTCCCCACAGTTCTCTCCTTCCTTCAGAGAAAGGCACCTCCTTCTTTGATGACCTGTTCTTTCAACTGGGATCTCACTCCCGGAGATCTTTCATTTAGGTCATTTTTTTTTTTTTCCAGAGTGTCTTGGCTTTCCATGCCTGAAATACTCTCATGGGCTTTCCAGCCACATCTGCATGTCTTAAGGGCTGATTCTGAGGCCAGAGTGCTGTTTACGACATCTGCCATCTGTGTATCTTGCTTCCCATGTTGGATCGTTCTCTCCCTTTTTTATTCTATTGGTTAGTACTTGCAGACACTATTCTTATTTATGTGATCCCTTTGGTTCTTAGTCCTATCATTATGATCAATTGTGAACAGAAATTGATCACTGGGACTAGTGAGATGGCATTGGTACATGCCACCTTGATGGGATTGAATTGGAATCCCCTGGTATGTTTCTAACTCTACCGTTTGGGGCAAGTCAGCTTGAGCATCTCCCAAATTGTACATCTATTCCCTTTCTTATTTCCACTCTTATATTTAACAGCGATCACTTTTCAGTTAAGTTTCAACACTTAAGAATAATTGTGTATTGATTACAGAATTCAACCAAAAGTATTAAGTAGAACAAACAAAACAAATACTAAGAGGGCTAACGTATTAAGTTGTTCATCAACAGTCAGGGCAAGGGTTGATCAAGTCACCGTTTCTCATAGTGTTCATTTCACTTTAACAGGTTTCCTTTTTGGTGCTCATTTAGTTGTCACTGATCAGGGAGACCATATGATATTTGTCCCTTTGGGACTGTCTTATTTCACTCACCATAATGTTTTCCAAATTCCTAACAGGGATCACTTTTCAGTTCAATTTAAACACCTAAGAATAATTGTGTGTTAATTACAGAGTTCAACCAATAGTACTAGAACAAAAAAATACTAAAGTGGGTAAAGTATTACATTGTACATCAACCGTCAGGACAAGAGCTGATCAAGTCACTGTTTCTCATAGTGTCCATTTCACTTCAACAGGTTTCCCCTTTGGTGCTCAGTTAGTTGTTGCCGATCAGGGAGAACATATGATATTTGTCCCTTTGGGACTGGCTTAATTCACTCAGCATAATGTTTTCCAGATTCCTCCATCTTGTTGCAACTGACTGGGATTTGTTGTTTTTGACTGCTGTATAGTATTCTATAGAGTACATGTCCCATAATTTCTTTATCCAGTCTACTGTTGATGGGCATTTAGGTTGGTTCCAGGTCTTAGCTATTGTGAAGTGAGCTGCAATAAACATTAATGTGCAGCCAGCTTTTTTGTTTGCCAATTTCATTTCCTTTGGGTAAATTCCAAGGAGTGGTATGACTGGGTTGTATGGTAGGGTTATCTTCAGGTTTCTGAGGAATCTCCAGACTGACTTCCATAGTGGCTTAACAAGTTTGCATTCCCACCAACATTGGGTTAGTGTCCCTTTTTCCCCACATCCTCTCCAGCATCTATTGTTGGTAGATTTCTTTGAATGTATAAATTGCTTTTTGGAGAATGGACATTTTGATAATATTGATTCTTCTAATCCATGAGCATGGAGGATTTTTCCATTTTTTGGTATCCTCTTCTATTTCTTTCTTTAAGGTTTTGTAATTTTCATCATAGAGATCTTTAACGTCCTTGGTTAAGTTTATTCCAAGGTATTTGTTTGTTTTTGTAGCTATGGTGAATGGGATTGATCTTAGAAGTTCTTCCTCAGACGTGGTATTGCCTGTGAATACAAAGGCTGTTGATTTTTGTGCATTGATTTTATATCCTGCTACTTTGCCAAACTCTTCTATGAGTTCCCATAGTCTTTTAGTAGAGTTCTTGGGGTCCCCTAAGTAAAGAATCTTATCATCTGCAAAGAGGGATAGTTTGACTTCTTCCTTCCCAATTTGTATCCCTTTAATTTCTTTTTCTTGCCTGATGTCTCTGGCTAGAACCTCCAGAACTATATTGAATAGCAGTGGTGAGAGTGGGCATCCCTGTCTGGTACCAGATCTCAGTGGAAATGCTTCCAACTTTTCCCCATTCAATAGGATGTTGGCCCTGAGTTTTTCATAAATTGCTTTGATTGTATTGAGGAATGTTCCTTCCAAACCCAGTTTGCTTAGAGTTTTCATCATGAACGGGTGTTGTATTTTATCAAATGCTTTCTCAGCATCTATTGAGATAATCATATGGTTTTTCTTCTGCAGTCTGTTAATGTGGTGTATCACATTGATTGTTTTGCGCACATTAAACCATCCCTACATCCATATTGTGGAAATGTAAAAACCTTACCATCCTTCATACTCCTTTACATTCATCCACTTATTAAAAAAAACTATTTCAAATATCTGCTCAGTATACTTAAAACCACATCATACTATGCTATGATTTTTGCTTCAGTGTAAAACAATATTTAGAAAACTCAAGAGCAGAAAGGCATTTTATTATATTTACTCATATTTTTATTTTTGAATGAGAGAAAGAAGAAAAAGAGGGAAAAAGGTATTCAAGAATGAGGGATCATTGTGGTAATAGTATAGGAATAGATCAATAGATGAATAGAGCACAATATAGCTGAGGAAATGGGTTCGTGAATGTATGGGAATCATGCATATTGCATCACCAGTCAGCAAACCTTAAAGATTAAATATTCAGTTGAGTCTCTGTATTATACTATGTACAAAACTGAACACTAGACAGACGCGAATGAAGCAATGGATATCATGTCAATAAAATGAAGAACCCTTTCCCAAGAACAAAATTAACAACCCAATGAGTCTTTTTTTTAACTTTTATTTAATGAATATAAATTTCCAAAGTACAGCTTATGGATTACAATGGCTTCCCCCCCATAACGTCCCTCCCACCCTCAACCCTCCCCTTTCCCACTCCCTCTCCTCTTCCATTCACATCAAGATTCATTTTCAATTCTCTTTGTATACAGAAGATCAGTTTAGCATAAATTAAGTAAAGATTTCAACAGTTTGCTGCCACACAGAAACATAAAGTGAAAAATACTGTTTGAGTACTAGTTATAGCATTAAATCTCAATGTACAGTGTCCGTTTTCCCCACATCCTCACCAGCATCTGTTGTTATTAGATTTCTGATTGTGAGCCATTCTAACCAGGGTGAGGTAAAACCTCATTGTGGTTTTGATTTGCATTTCCCTGATGGCTAGTGATCTTGAACATTTTTTCATGTGTCTGTTGGTCATTTGGATTTCCTCTTTTGAAAAATGTCTATTGAGGTCCTTGGCCCATCTCTTAAGAGGGTTGTTTGTTTTGATGTTGTGGAGTTTCTTGATTTCATTGTAGATTCTGGTTATCAACCCTTTATCTGTTGCATAGTTTGCAAATATTTTTCCCATTCTGTTGGTTGCCTCTTCACTTTCCTGACTGTTTCTTTTGCAGTACAGAAACTTCTCAATTTGATGCAATCCCAAATGTTAATTTTGGCTTTGACTGCCTGTGCTTCGGGGTCTTTTCCAAGAAGTTTTTGCTGGTACCTATATCTTGCAGGGTTTCTCCAATGCTCCATCATAATTTGATGGTGTTGGGTCATAGATTTAAGTCTTTAATCCATGTTGAGTGAATTTTTGTGTAAGAGTCTTTCATAAACAGTTCATAATGTCTAAAACTGACAGATAATTTTGATTTACAGTGTACAAAAGATAACAAAAAGTTAAGTAAAAATAACGCAAAATTGAGGAAACACTAGACAACTAATAAATATGTAAATGTTCAGAAAAACATTTAGAATGACCACAGAATATGCACTTTATACAAAAATACTGGCAAAGAAACACTTTACAGAGTGATATTGGAAAAGATCAAAATAAAATAGTGCCAAATATTGGTGAGAACGCGTTGGATGGGGGATGAGTTGCTTTAACTTACCATAATGGGATATAAATGAATATATTCTTTCCTGAGAGCATTCTGAATGTAATGAGTGAATTTTATGAGGCATTGTCATATTTAAACCACTCACCTGAAGAAAAACTGTCTACACAAAAAATTGAGGAATTTGTTAGTGTTCAACAATACTTTGACTATGGTGGCTGGTAAATGAAAAGAAATCAGATGCTCACTTCTTGGAAATAAAGTGTGTTGTATATACTGTGTAAAACTGTACTTGTATGCTCAATACAACTGGACAACTGGATGTATAAAGCAACATGAATGATTCTTTTTTTTTACTTATTTATTATTTTTTTTTGACAGAGTTTAGCCAGTGAGAGAGAGAGACAGAGAGAAAGGTATTCCTTTTCCGTTGGTTCACCCCGCAATGGCCACTGTAGCCAGCCCACTGCGCTGATCCAAAGCCAGGAGCCAGGTGCTTCTTCCTGGTCTCCCATGTGGGTGCAGGGCCCAAGCACTTGGGCCATTCTGCACTGCACTCCCGGACCACAGCAGAGAGCTGGCCTGGAAGAGGAGCAACCAGGACGGAATCCGGTGCCCCAACTGGGACTAGATCCCGGGGTGCCGGTGCCACACGCGGAGGATTAGCCAAGTGAGCTGCAGCGCTGGCCAACATCAATGACTCTTAATGCAGTAACATAGAAAATATTTTTAAACTGCAAGGAAATCTGGGAGATAGTTCTATTTATAAAACTAATAACATAGTTAACACACAATACGGTCTATGAATTTTACAAAGATGTGCATATATCTAATTATATATATTAAACCTATTAAAGTGGGTGTCTGTGATGGTGGAAGGGCAGTAAAAGTAGAAATTTTGAAGAAGGAAAAAAGATAATAATAAATGGGATAGTCCTGCATTGAATGAGCCATGACCAAGGCAGTATAATGATCTCAGCCTTGGGTACCCAACATCTTAAAAAACAAAACAAACAAAACAAAACAAGAAACCTAAAGCAAAATAAAAACAAAGAAATTTCTTGACAGACCTTAAATCTACAGAAGCAGAACCTCAGTTCATGCACCACAAAAATGTGCTTTTTTTTTTTTTTTTTTAAATCCCCAAGGCTATTTTAACAGGTATGGAGTTTAGTTTAGTGACTTAAGACTTCAGATTTATTCCTGGTTCTGACATTAATATGCTCTTCACACCTACACAGTTTCCAAGTTCTCTGGGTCTTCATTTCATCTTCATTTATTACATAAAATTTGCATTAACTCATTCTTTAGTGACAATTTTGGAAGTTTTATTTATCTTATTTGAAAGAGTGGCATACAGAGAAGGAGATACAGAGGAGGACAGACTGACAGAGAGAATATTCCACCTGTTGGTTCATGCTCCAAATGCCCTCAACAGCCAGTAGGCCAAGCCAAGGCCAGGAGCAAGAAGTCCATCTGAGTCTCCCAGGTGGGTGAAAAGAACCCGGGCACCAGTCATCATTTGTTGCTATCCATGTTCATTTGCAGGAAGCTGAGTCAAAAATGTGGAGAAGCCAGAATACAAACCATCATTCTGATCTGCAATGGAGAGTTCCAAACTGTGCCCTAATCCACTGTGCATAATGCCTGCCATAAGATTTTTTTTTTTATTATTGTGGAAGTATTTTAAAAATATATCAGTGAGATAGTCATAAGATCTAACTAAATTTTATGGATAAATTCAGTTATAGTTTTGAATTTTTAAATTAAAAAATGTGGCAAATTCTACAGAATTTGGAAGATGAGGAAATATAATTATGAAAGTTTCCAGATATGTACAAAATAAATGATCCAAACATGTAAGTTTTTTCCAACAGAGGTGGGAATATGTATCTTGTAGGAGGAAACTACATGGAGATTCCATGCATTTAGAAGTATGACAATTTTGGCTTCCAAAGATTTATTTTTATTTTACAGCTTGAAAATATGCAGCTCACCAGAATAAATGACATGTCTTGAAACAATTTTACTGGAAGACAAATACTACTTTCCATCTTGCCCAATCTGGGCAGGAAAATGCCATTACCATTCCCTTTATTTCCCAATTCAATTATGCACTTATTTTCTGGAAAAGAAAAAAATGCAAATACAAATGCTAATGAACAGTATAATCTTTGAAATAAGATACCATAGAGCAGAGATTCTCCAATGAAGGTGATTTGGTCCCTGCCTCCCTTAGTGACATTTGGCATGTCAGGAGGCATTTTTGGTTGTCATGGCTGAGAGGATGGAGGCTGCTAATGATATCCACTGAACCTCTACACAGCAACTCCTACAGCAAAGAACCATCTCATCCAAACTGTCCCATTGGTAGTGTTGAGGAACTCTGCTGTGTAGTATTGCATCATTGTTCTATTTACATTATGGATGATCCTGAAGAGCTCTCTAAGAAAAAACTAGTAAATCATCCTACATTTGTTTTACAGGAAAGCTTATAGTATCAAATCTATGCATATGACTATTCATCCACTCGCTCATCTGTCTGCCTGGTTTTCATTGACACAATCAGTGTGCCAAAAACCAAGTAAAGCACTTGAAAGCCAAGGAATAATAAGACCAAGCCAGTGCTTTGTAGACAATATTGATTCAGTCAGCAAGACATGTCAAGAGTGTTAAAATATAGTATGACAGAAGATCAGTTTAGTATACATTAAGTAAAGATTTCAACAGTTTGCACCCCCATAGAAACACAAAGTGAAATATACTGTAAAAAAAAAAAAAAAAAGAAGAAGAAGAAGAAGAAGAAATTATCAATTCCCAATTTGACTCTCACTGGGATTAAACATGACAATAGGTCTATCTGATTTCATCGTCATTTAAAAAATCATCTATTATTTTTCACTTTATGTTTCTGTGTGGGAGCAAACTGTTGAAATCTTTACTTAATGTATGCTAAACGGATCTTCTGTATATAAAGAGAATCGAAAATGAATCCTCATGTGAATGGAAGGGGAGAGGGAATGGGAGAGGGGAGGGTTGCGGGTGGGAGGGACGTTAGGGGGGAAAGCCATTGTAATCCATAAGTCGTACTTTGGAAATTTATATTCATTAAATAAAAGTTAAAAAAAATATAGCATGACAAATTCTGCAAGATAATTATGGTGCAGGAAGTGGACATGGAAGGAAGTTGTCATGTATTGCTATGCCATAAATTAGTAAAATGTGGTGAGTCATCACAAGTGTTTTATTATGCTAGATAAACATCTATATACACATAGAAGTTTAAATACTCAACAATTTCATTATTTCAATTAATTTTGCATTTTCTTGAGAACTCATTGTTCACTTCCAAAAGTTCTCTTAAAGGGGTTCTTCAAGTGTGTGTTGTCACTTCTGTAGACATGCTATACAGGATGACCAACAAAGTGACATATGTCACATACAAGGTGAGATTTTAGAGACGTACTCTGGAAAAGAATCAGGAGAAGCCCAGTTTTTGTGCAGCCAAAGTCCCAACAATCAATGTATTAAAGAAGTCAGAGAATCAAAGGAAGGAAAAGTATCATCTTACATGTTATAAGAAGAGAAAGTAACCCATAATATATTCAGTATGTGTTTGGATTTGGAAATTCTCTGTAAAGAGGACAGACTCTTTCCTACTTAGAGGTGCTCATCAAAGTTTTCCTACTGCAAATCTCCTCCATTCTGTTTCATTTCTTGTCCGGATTTCTAGAAATTGAATATGAAAGCTACTACTCAAATTTATTACTAATGCTGTTCATTCACTTTAAAAAATAACTTTGAGATAAATTTGCCACATGACAAGTGGATTTTGTAATAAGGATTTTGCCCTTGTCAGGTGTAATAAGTCTCACATAAGGCATCTCTGAGGAGGAAGTGGACATCAAGGTGAGGCTCAGTGGGAAATGGTCTGGGACCCCAGCTGATGTCCTGTTGCTAGGAGTTTTAGAGAAGAGGTAATGAAATCTTCTCTACCCAGAAATCCCACAGTGACTCCCTGCCATGGGTCAAGAAAGTGATGACTTTGAAAGGCATTTTCTGAGCTTGCAAACAATGCTCTAATGAGATAATCCACATGTGTACTAGGAATATTCTCATTGATATTAATGCCAGTCTGTTTCACACTTGGTGTTCCTGTCTCCCAAAGAGAAAGCCAATTCAAGGCCAGAAAAGAAAAAAAAGAAAGAAAGAAAAAGGATCCAGTAGTGTTCCTATGTGTCAGGAGCTGATGTCATCCCCTGGATACTTGACTAAACAGACTCAATCAGATATTAGATATTTTGATGTAACATTGGCATATAGAAAAATCAGGATACATATTTTTTCCTTACTAGCTAAGCTATAAATGTTATGTCACAATTTCTTCAAATGTGCATTCATGAATTTAGAAAGCCTATTAATAGAGAGATTGCTATTCTAAATCAACTTCATTGTTTTTAAAGATTCATTTATTTATTTGAAAGTCAGAGGTACACAGAGAGAGAAGGAGAGGAAGAGAGAGAGGGAGAGAGAGAGGTCTCCCATCCGCTGGTTCACTCCTCAATTGGCTGCAATGGCTGGAGCTGCACCAGGAGCTTCTTCTGGGTATCGCCCACAGATGCAGGAGCCCAAGGACTTGTTCCATCTTTCACTGTTTTCCCAGGCCATGGCAGAGAGCTGGACTGGCAGTGGAGCAGCGGGGACTCAAACCGGCACCTATTTGGGATGCTGGCACTGCAGGTGGCAGCTTTACCCACTACACCACAATGCCAAACCCTATATTAATTTCTTTTTTTTTAAGATTTATTTTGTTTATTTGAAAGACAGAGTTACAGAGAGAGGTAGAGACAGAGAGAGAGGTCTTCCATCCACTGGTTCACTCCCCAGATGGCAGCAATTGCCAGAGCTACACCGATCCGAAGTCGGGAGCTTTTTCTGGGACTCCCACGTGGGTGCAGGATCCCAAGACTTGGGCCATCTTCTACTGCTTTCCCAGGCCATAGCAGAGAGCTGGATTGGAAGAGGAGCAACCGGGACTAGAACTGGTGCCCACATGGGATGCTGGTGCTGCAGGTGGAAGATTAACCTACTGCGCCATGGCGCCAGCCCCTAGATACATTTGTAAGAACAAAATGATAGTCTCTTCAAGTTCATTTCTTTGAAAACATTTTCATTTTAACATTAAGTTAAATAATTGGCAGATGGGAGCACTAATTTTTCAGTCCTGGTTAGTGAACCTGGACCATGGTCAGCCTTCTATCAAGCACAGGGTAGTTGGTAAGCCCACCCAGATGTTCCAGTCTTCTCTCTGCAGAGGGGAAGAGAGGGAGTGGAGGGAAGAGGAATAATTAATAAAACAGAGTATGATGAAGCTAACAGTATTTAGAATGTAAACCGTCAGCAGTGGGGAGCATGGGATTTCTTAGGAACCTTGAAATCATGTCCTGTATGTGGGCCCTAACTTCACTTGCCCAGTACTTTCTAAATGGTAGAATAACTTAGATTTTGCAAATCTTCAAGTCACCTATTAAAGCAGTACTCGGATTCTGGTCACTGAGGGAGTACAAGGAAATGTGTGTACTATTTGCTTATTTTTTTTTAACACAGTAGTGATAATCATCACTAACTTTTGTTAACTGTTACCTTTGTGGAATACACTCTACTGAGAGTTATATATGCGTTATTTCATGAAGTTTACCCATTAAACAGGACACTGGGCAGAAGAAAGGACAAGGAATAGCCAATAGTTACACAATACGACACAGGGCCTGACTTTAAATCACCACACTTCAGCTCTCTCCTATGGCTTTCCCCCAACATCTGTGTGGACCCATTTATTTTCTGAATTGCTTTTAAGGTATAACATTTACAAAAATAGTTAGCACTAATTAATTATTGGAAATTAATATTTTAAAAATATTCTCTATGGAATGCAAGTGAAGACTCAAAAGTCAGGTGGCACTGATTAATATAAAATGGAAGAAGTTTCAAACATTTATTGGTGATATATAAAGTCACACTTGATTTAAAAGGTTATCCTATTTTATTGCATTCAATTTTAAGCATGGAGTTTGAATTACTGTAATTGTTAACATTTTGGTCTGTCAAACACAGCCATGTGACCCTAAAGTCATTGATAATATGTACTACTTTACTACTTGTATCTATATTCTGAGGAGTCTTAACTGCTTCACATAATTTGAGAAGCTAGTAAGCAAAAATCTTCTGTAGCACCTGTGGATATCTAAAGTGAATTGGAAATATGTCATCGCAAAAATTAAAAGAAAAATAAGAAAAGAATGAAGAAGGAGGATGGGAGCAAGAAAGGGAGGGTGGGAAGTATCATTATGTTTCTAAAACTCCATATTTAAAAGACATTAAATCCATTCTCTTCATATAAATAAATGCATTTCTTAAAAAGGAAACAGTTAAAATCTTTTACTGTGTACTCATATGTCTGATGATTTCTAATAGAGTTGTCAACAAAACAGCACAGACTTGTTTAATGGATACAGAGTTTAGTTTCTCAAAACAAAGAGTTTGAGAGATTGGTTATATAAGACATGAATACAACATCCAACTGTGCACCTCAGAATGGTTAAGACAATAAATGTTGTTTTGTGTGTCTTTTACCAAAAAAGTAAAATTTAAAATTAAACCTAAAAACCCATGGGCCTCAGGTCAGAGCTTTGTCTCGTGGCCTCCTTCTAGCCTACTGTGATCCTTCCTTTTACATAGCACACCCAGCTATGGGAGAAGGCCAATTTTCTACTGCAATTACTGCAACCACTGGGAAATGTTAGTAGCCCACCTACCTATCATCAAGCCATATGGATTTTGAAAGTTAAACACTGGAGAATTATTTACTTTCAGAGTTGTTGGATAGAAAAAGGATGGCCCAAGACTATGATTTTCCTTTTCTGTCTCAATTTATTTGTCTGCATTTCTCTAGGACTAATCATAGTGAACAGCAGACTTGACCATCACTCCTGCTGAAAATTGCTTCCATGCTCTTCTACCACAATTTCCAAAGAGGGGAAAACTTAACATCTAATGCCTACTGCTTGGCAAGCATTTCACACAGAGACTTGAAGGAGTTCCCTGTGTTCATTAGGGACAGAATTGGACCCATTGTTTCTCAGTGGCCACTTGGGCTGTTTTTTGATTAGTGGCTGTTTTCTGGCTGAGCAGACTGTACTTTCTGGTCAGAAGCCAGTTTTGACAGGTCAAAGTAGGAGTCACTTGGCAAACCAGTTTTAGACAGTTGACTAGAAAGGACATGAAGTAGTCTAGTCCCAGGAGTCCAGGCTAACCCTTTCTAGACTGATACAGAATGCAAGCATATCAGATCAGTGCTGCTTGGAAAATGTGCACTTTCCAACTTAATCAAAACCTAACTTTTAATATGGTTCCTCCTCCTGGGCAATATTTCTTTTGGCTTCAATCTAAGAAATGGTTGCCCAAAATAAGATCCTCATTCTGCTATAAGTCAAACTCAATTGTGCTGTAGCTCCTAGAGTCTGACCATTTCAGAGAGCCAGTGTTGGAAATAAAGGATCAAGGAGAACCAGCAGCTTGCTCAAGATGAAGACTGGGGCACACGTGTTGCAGCAGCAGCTTTGCTGACCCAGCTTCTCCTTCGAGAATTTGGCTTGACTTTGAGGAGTCCGTTTTCAGTGAGGTGAATGAATATTTGGCAGTCTGGCTCTCACTTACTGTAATTGAGTCAGACAATTAAATTGCCTCCCAGTTACTGAAAATGTAAACCACATACACCGTATGTAGGTCACAGCATTCCAGTGGTGTGCGTCCGGTATGGTGACTTAATGCCTGGATCGGGAGGATTCCTTTGAGTCAAAGCAGCATAGCGTGCGGGTGCAGCAGATGTCCGTGCACACAACCCAGGCAAACCCAAAGTCTGTCACTTTGGATGATATCCTAGTTTTGGCACCCCAGGACATGGCTTAATTTAAACAAAACAACGTGTCAGCTTATCTTTATACATATTTTTGGAGAGCTTTCCTTAAAAGTCTTAAATTGGAGTTTTGAAAATCTGTTCTTTACTACATTTGATGTTAGCCAAAAGGCCAAGAAGTGATGAAAATCTGTTCTTTATAAACAATCCTCCAAAAAAAATCTTATACGTCTTTCCAAAACTAAAATGTACTCAAAGATGTATTTTTAAAAGAATTGTGCCAAAGGAATACCAGAAGCAGGACTGAGCACTGTCTCAGGCTCAGTTTATGGTACTGTGTATCCTTTGGGGGACAGAGTGGATTGTGTGCATGTTTAATTTGACTTAATATATATTACAGTACAACTGATTAATATAAGAAATGATGAGGAAGAAAGGAGTTTCAAATTAAATCTTATTTTCGCATCCATGACTGTTTTCGCATCTTGTCAATACAAACAATACACTGTTAAAAGTTTTACATAAAACAATCCTTGATTTGCATCTATGCTTCCTTGACAAACCCTCAGTCTAGGACTGTAAATTTCTCCAGTGCCACAAGCTTTTAGGCAACTAGTTCCATCATCAAATCTTTCATCTTAAGGAATGTAATTTTTCTATTCAATTATAAACAGAATTATCGACGAAATCCAGTCATTTGCAACAAAATGGAGGAATCTGGAACACATCATGCTGAGTGAAATAAGCCAGTCCCAAAGGGACAAATACCATATGTATTCCCTGATCGGTGACAACTGACTGAACACCAAAAAGGAAACCTGTTGAAGTGAAATGGACACTATGAGAAATGGTGACTTGATCAGCATAGCCCTGACTGTTAATGAACAACTTAATACATTATCCCTCTTAGTAGTTTTTTTTGTCTGTTCTACTTAATATGACTGGTTTAATTCTGTAATTAATACACAGTTATTCTTAAGTGTTGAAATTTAACTGAAATGTGATCCCTGTTAAACATAAGAGTGGGGATAAGAGAGGGAAGAGATGTACAATTTGGGACATGCTCAAGCTGACTTGCCCCAAATGGTAGAGTTAGAAACATATCAGGGGACTCCAATTCAATCCCATCAAGGTGGCATGTACCAATGCCATCTCACTAGTCCAAGTGATCAATTTCAGTTCACAATTGATCATAATGATAGGACTAAGAGTCAAAGGGATCACATAAACAAGTCTAGTACCTGCTAATACTAACCGATAGAATAAATAAAGGGGAGAGTGATCCAACATGGGAAGCGAGATACTCAGCAGACTCATAGAATGGTGGATGTCCTAAACAGCACTCTGGCCTCAGAATCAGCCCTAAAGGCATTCTGATCTGGCTGCAAAGCTCATGAGAGTATTTCAGGCATGGAAAGCCAAGACACTCTGGCAAAAAAAAAAAAAAAAAAAAAAAAAAACAACAAAAAAACAAAACCTAAATGAAAGATCTCCACGAGTGAGATCCCAGTGGAAAGAACAGGTCTTCAAAGAAGGAGGTACCTTTCTCTGAAGGGAGGAGAGAACCTCCACTTTGAATATGACCTTGTCTAAACAAGATAAGAGTTGGAGAACTCAAGGGGCTTCCATAGCCTTGGAAACTCATGACTGGTGCCAGGGAGATTACTGATGCCATAAACAGGAGTGCCAATTGGTAAAGTCAACAACAGGAGTCACTGTGCACTTACTCCTCATGTAGGATCTCTGTCCTTAATGTGCTGTACATTGAGACTTAATGCTATAATGAGTACTCAAACAGTATATTTCACTTTGTGTTTCTATGGGGGTGCAAACTGTTGAAATCGTTACTTAATGTATACTAAACTGATCTTCTGTAAAAAAAAAAAAAAGAAATTATCAATTCCCAACTTGACTCTCACTGAGATTAAACATGACAATAGGTCTGATCTGATTTCATCATCATTTAAAAAATCATCTATTATTTTTCACTTTATGTGTCTGTGTGGGAGCAAACTGTTGAAATCTTTACTTAATGTATGCTAAACTGATCTTCTGTATATAAAGAGAATCGAAAATGAATCCTCATGTGAATGGAAGGGGAGAGGGAGTGGGAAAGGGGAGGGTTGTGGGTGGGAGGGACGTTATGGGGGGAAAGCCATTGTAATCCATAAGCCGTACTTTGGAAATTTATATTCATTAAATAAAAGTTAAAAAAAAAAAAAAAGAATTATCAACGTGTGGGTGTGTACGTGCACATGCATGCATGCACTCATTCGCAAGCTGTGCCTATGTGTGTGTGTGTGTGTCCCAGGCTGGGATGTTTCCCAGGAAGGCAACTATATGGATTCTCATTTCAACCCCATTTACCATAATTAACATACCATGCTCACAGAATTATATTCAATTTTCATTTAAGAAACCTAGTGTTTTCCTGGTGAGCATATCTTTTTTGTAGTTTCATCTCTACTCTGAATATTTTGCTTATGAGGTTTCTACAGCAGCACCAATCATTCTCCAACAGTCGTTGTTTAGAAGAGAAGGTATGAACCTGTGAGTTTCATTTCCACCAGCCTTTATTGCTTCCATTTTCAGTGTCACCTTAGGATAGGAACATTCCCAGCCTTGGGGCAGCAAAGCTATTCTAGTTTCACCTCTTTTCAGTTGTCTCAAAGCAGTTTTCTTGAGGTGCTCTTCTCCTGGAGCATGGAACCCACAGCTTGGTGAAAAAGGTGCACAGTAATCTATTTTGTATGTCTTGACACAATGATAGGAAAAAATACAATACTAATCGGGAAAATAGTCTTTATGCCAACTGCTATTCCCATCTTAACTCATTTGTAAGAAAAACATCTCTAAAGTTTGCACTGTATACATAAGTAGTACATAGTGTTTAGGAAAATGATTGTATAACAAGAGTAGTGTGTATATGTTATATATTTTAGACAGCCTGACAAATACACATGTAAAACACATAAAACTTAGCACATGTTATTAAAATAAATATGAGACTTTAATAGGACTCTGTTATTCTTGTTTATAGAACTCTTTGTTTTACAGAACCTCTTATATAGGCAACATAAATCATATAAATACATTCAGAGATAAAATTATATTTCTGAAATTATATTTCTGAAATTATATTTCTGAAAATTATTTAAAATTATTTTATAACAAAGAATCACAAAAGATTATATCAAATAAATTTATTAAAAAATCTCCCAAACATAAACCATACTCTTTCATATACACCAATAAATGCAATGAAAAAGGTTTCTAATTCACAATAGCAGTGAATATACAAATACCAAAGTTTACCATTAAGAAGATATATTGTCAAGTTAAAGAAAAACAGCAAGACAATGTAGAGCATTTATGAGAAAAGATGAATGGCAAAAAAATTATCGTTTTAAAATTTGTCAATAATTTCTCCAAAAATATGATGACACATTAAAAAGCCAATATAAGTCCCCAGAGACACAGGCAGTCACAGCCAAAATTAACATTTGGGATTGCATCTAATTGAGAAGTTTCTGTACTGCAAAAGAAACAGTCAGGAAAGTGAAGAGGCAACCAACAGAATGGGAAAAATATTTGCAAGCTATGCAACAGATAAAGGGTTGATAACCAGAATCTACAAAGAAATCAAGAAACTCCACAACATCAAAACAAACAACCCACTTAAGAGATGGGCCAAGGACCTCAATAGGCATTTTTCAAAAGAGGAAATCCAAAGGGCCAACAGACACATGAAAAAATGTTCAGGATCACTAGCCATCAGGGAAATGCAAATCAAAACCAAAATGAGGATTCACCTCACCCCGGTTAGAATGGCTCAGATTCAGAAATCTGACAACAACAGATGCTGGTGAGGATGTGGGGAAAAAGGGACACTAACCCAATGTTGGTGGGAATGCAAACTGGTTAAGGCACTATGGAAGTCAGTCTGAAGATTCCTCAGAAACCTGAAGATAAGCCTACCATACAACCCAGCCATCCCACTCCTTGGAATTTACCCAAAAGAAATTAAATTGGCAAACAAACAAGCTGTCTGCACCTTAATGTTTATTGCAGTTCAATTCACAAGAGCTAAGACTTGGAATCAGCATAAATGCCCATTAACAGAAGGCTGGATAAAGAAATTATGGGATATGTACTCTATAGAATACTATACAGCAGTAAAAAAAAATGAAATCTAGCCATTTGCAAAAAAATGGAGGAATCTGGAAAACATCATGCTAAGTGAAATAAGCCAGTCCCAAAGGGACAAATATCATATGTTCTCCCTGATCGGCAACAACTGACTGAGCACCAAAGGGGAAACCTGTTGAAGTGAAATGGACACTATGAGAAACAATGACTTGATCAGCCCTTGTCCTGACTGTTGAGGAACAACTTACTACTTTATCCCTTTTAGTATTTTTTTTTTGTTCTACTTAATACTATTGGTTGAACTCTGTAATTAACACACAATTATTCTTATGAGTTTAAATTTAACTGAAAAGTGATCCCTGTTAAATATAAGAGTGGGAATAAGAGAGGGAGGAGATGTACAGTTTGGCACATGTTCCCTTGGACTTACCCCTAATGGTAGAGTCAGAAATGTGTCAGGGGATTTTAATACAATCCCATCAAGGTGGCATGTAGTAATCCAATTTCACTAGTCAAAGTGATCAGTTTAAGTTCATAATTAATCATAATGATAGGAATAAGTGTCAAAGGTATCAGATAAACAAAACTAGTGTCTGCTAATACTAACTGATAGAATTAAAAAAGAGAGAACAATCCAACATAGGAAGCAGGATACACAGCAGACTCATAGAATAGCAGATGTCGTAAATAGTACTGTGGTCTCAGAATCAGCCCTTACGGCATTTGGATCTGTCTAAAAAGCCCATGAGAGTTTTTCAGGCATGGAAAGCCAAGACTCTGTGGCAAAAAAAAAAAAAAAAAAAAAAAAAATTACCTAAATGAAAGATCTCTGGGAGTGAGATCCCAGTAAAAAGAACAGGCCATCAAAGAAGGAGGTACCTTTCTCTGAAGAGAAGAGAGAACTTCTACTTTGACTATGGCCTCGTCTAAATAAGATCAGAGTTTGTGAACTCAAGAGGCTTCCATAGCCTTGGCAGCTCATGACAAGAGGCTCAGGTGATCACAGACATCATAAATAAGAGTGTCAATTGTTAAATGAACAACAAGCATCACTGTACAGTTACTCTCCATGTAGGACCTATATCCTTAATGTGTTTTCTATGTGAATTAATGGTAAAACTACTACCTAAACAGTACTCTATACTTTGTGTGTCTGTATGGGTACAAACTGTTGAAATCTTTACTTACTGAATACTAAGTAGATCTTCTGTATATAAAGATAATTGAAAATGAATCTTGATGAAGAATGGGATAGGAGAAGGAGTGGGAGATGGGATGGTTGCAGGTGGGAGGGAGGTTATGGGGAGAAAAAGCCTCTATAATCCAAAAGTTTTATTTGGAAATTTGTATTTATTAAATAAATGTTAAAAAAGAAATGCATTAACTTAAAAAAGCCAATATAAAACTTCAAGCAAATTTTTTAAAAAAAACATACTGTAACATATAGCTAGAAAGACCAAAATTGTTCTCAGTCCTCAAGAATATGTCCACAGGCTGACATCACTGCTCCATTGCTGTTCTTAGGTGTGGGGTGGAAGGGGTATATGGAGCTTGTTAAACAAGTGAATATCTCATTCCGGATAGTGACAGTAAACTGAACAGAATTGAAAGGTAATTGATTAAACAAACTCAACGACACCACAAAGCAGGCAGAATTGTTACCAAAGTAGAGGGAAGGAGGTATATAAAGCAACTATCAAATATCATTTTAGAGATCCCCAATTGCTTAAGAGTAAACCTAAGTAGGAAATTGTTCATAGAAGAAAGTTGGGAGAAATTGCCTGAAAGTGATGCTGCATCTTGTCTTGGTCTTAGCAGGATTAAGTGTGTGAGTGGGATTACATGAATGTCCAAGACTAAACCAGGAAGAATGAGGGGCCAGGGCTCTGGTACAGCAGTTAAAACTGCCACCTGTGCAGTGGCATCCCATATGGGCATCAGTTCGAGTCTCAGCTGCCCAACTTCTGATGCTTGCTGATGCACCTGGGAATGCAGCTATAGATGCCCCAAGTGCTTGGGCCTCGGCACCCAGGTAGGAGACCTGGAGAAAGCTCCTGGCTCCTGGCTTCAGATTGACCCTGCTCTGGTCATTGTGGCCATTTGGGGAGTGAACCGGCAGATGGAAGACCTCTCTTTCTGTCTCTGCCTTCTCCCTCCCCAACTCTGCCTTGCAAATAAGTAAATAAGTCTAAAAAAAAAAAAAGACAATGAGAAATCTTGGAGTGAGAAGGAAGAGGTGTGGCAGTGACTATCCACATTCTTTGTGAAACCATAACTAATAATTTGTAAAGTATGACAGTGTGCAAAAGATGCTAGTACCAGTAGGAATACTTAGCAATTTATGAGAATGTATATTTAGGTCTCACATCTCATCATAAAACAAATTGCATTTCGAAGGAAGTAAAGAATTAACTGTGTAAAAACAAAAGAAACACATAAAAAAGGAAATGACAATTTACTAACTCAACAGCTGTTTATAGAATGCCTCATATATGTGTTATCGCTGGAGCTGATGATATATTAGTGAGCAAAAAATTAAAAGTCCTTGCTTGTGTGCAGTTTATATAGTGATAGTGCAAAATGGGCAGTAAGAAAGATCAAATCTGTGTCCACAGGGACAGGGAGGAAGAACCTGATAGGAAGAGGACACAGCAGTTACAAAGGTCCTATGATGAGAACATCCTTGGGAGTCAGAGTCATAATGGATTTTAAGTGTGATTGGGGTGAATAAGAGAATGATAAGGAGTTGGGGGAGATGAGATCACAGGCACAGAATGATACAAGATCAGGGCAAACTACAGCACATTGGAGGCCACTGTGAGAACACAGCTTTTATTCTGAGGGAAACAGGAAAATACTGGAGAATTTTAAGCCAAAGAGTAAGATTATCTAATTTTTTAAAAATCTGTGTCCTGTAGTGAAAAAAAAAGAACATAACAAGCAAGAATGGATGCTATTTAGAGTAGGATAGGTGAGAGGAAGTAGAAAGAAGTGTTCAGATGATGGGCACATTTTAAAGAAATGACCAATGCGATTTGAGGACAAACGGAAAGAGGATTTTGAGAAAAAGATAGAGCCTTAAGATGATTCCAAGTGTTTGGCTACAACAACTGGAAAAATGTAGATGTTATTTGCTGAGATGGGGATCTGTGGGAGGACTATCTGGGGACAAGATTAACAGTTCACTTTTGGAAATGAGAATTTAAGATTCTGATTTGATATCCGTGTAGAGATTTTAAGTAAGCTGTTTGGCATAGTCTGGAGTTTGAGACAGATGTGTGGGCTGGAGTTATAAGAATTTTCAGAATATAGATGGTGTTTAAAGTCATGAGATGTGAATGTAAATGAATGTGAGAAGAGAACCAAGCACTGAGCCTTGGAGCAGAGACTGAGGAAATGAGGAGGGGTCAATAAAAGAGCATGGAAAGGAGCAGCCAGAGAAGCAGGAGGGAAACTGGAAGAATGCATGGTGTAAGGAGCCAGCAAGAAAGAAACATGCTTCCAGGAGAAGGGACTGATTGATGGAGCCAAATGGCACCTTCCAGATCAAGTGGGATGAGAACAGAGAGTCGTATTTTGCATTTAAGAGTGGATGATTTGATGACAAATGAACGGCTGTTTTGGTGAGATGATTGGAATGAAAATCTGATTGGAGTGGTTTCAAGGCAAGATGGATTAAGGGGAATCAAAGTTATTACACAGAAATAATTACTGAGAAATGTTGTTATAAAGAGGGACAAAGAAATGTAAATTATCTGGAGGAACATACGGATTCAGAAAAGGGATTTTTCTTTGGTTGTTTTTAAAAGGAGAGAAATTGAAACATATTTATGTGCCAGTGGGAGTTCAATAGTGGAGAGGAAAATTTCATCATGAGGGAGAAGAAGAAAAATTACCAAAACAATAATCTTGAATAGATGAAGGTGAGTGGATTCTAATGTAAAAGTGAATGGAATTAAATTTTGTTAGTGGGATCAGCATCAGTACTAACACCAGGGAGTAGACATGTGGACACAGAGGGTAGATGGTTGCTGTGGTGGGGGAACATGGTAACTAATATTTAACTAGTTGTGGTAGATAGTTTTCAGTTTATCTGCCAATTATTCCACCAACCCCTGTGTTTCCTTGGAGTTTCTAACATCAAGAGACTGAATCTGTTTTCCTTCTCTTGAATCTACTTCACTTGTGTGTTGCTTTGATCAATAAGGAACATACAAGTGTTGTTTGGAATTGTCAAACCCAGACTTAATTGGCAACTTTTGCTTCCTCTTCTTTACAGCCCAGCTGCCATGTAGTGATAAGTCCAGGCTACTTTTAATGCTTGGGGGGCACATGCTGTATCATGGAGGATGAAAGGCCCCCTCAGAGAATCTAACCCAGCGTGGATTCCAGCTGTATGGCCCCAGCTATCACCGTGTGGAGAAACCACCCAGCTGAGTCCAAATTTCTCACCCACCAAAAGGTAGAAATAATAAATCCTTTTCCTTTAAGCCATTACATTTGGAGATCTTTGTTAGGTGCTATAGGTACTCAAGTAGCAGTACAGTAAACATTAATGGTTGGAAAGTGGGATGGAGAATGTTAAAAGTTTGAAAGAGGGAAAATATAAGATCACTTTTATACTCTTTTCAAAGAGTGGAAGACGTGATGGGATAGTACACTTGGTAGGAAGCACAAGGTGAATTGAAAAGGAAAATAATCAGTACAACTGTTAGTTTTTCTATAGCCTCCCTTATCTGCATTTCACTGTGGCAGCCTGGAGCTGAACTGAAGCTGGATTTCAGCTGGGTTGGATTTTGGACAGTTATATATGGCCAACTAATTGAAGAATTTTGAAAGCATGCAGTGTGGGTATTATAATGAATGGTCATGGGATCCAATTTAATGACCTAACAAATCTTATACTTTGAAACTACCCTTATGAGGATTTAAAAGTAACAATGTAATATATTAATGCACACAGATATTTACTGGGAAGGAATTTTTACCTTTATTTCTTTTTCTACTTTCACTATCATCTTTTCTTTCCTATAAGAAAGTAAGACAACTGAAAGTAAAACATTTATTAGCTACTGTTTGAGGAACACATTGTGCAGTCAATTTTATAAATCATCATGGGTTATAAATTATTAGAAGCCTTATTTTATGTTAGGTAACATGATGCCCTCCAGGTATATTTGTAATTTTTTTATAGTGAAATAGCATTTTGGTGTGCAAATATGCCCTAACTTTTTAATTCATTCTCTACCAATCCTGGTTGATTCCATATCATGGTTACTGTAAATAGTGCTGCAATAAACATTGCCTCTCTAATTTGTGGAAGTTAAAAAAAAAGTTGAATGTATTATAATCATGTCTGAAGGCTGGAAATGGGAGTGGGGAGAGGAGTGAAGAGAGATTGGATAAGGGTATGGAAGCACAGTTAGTGGCCTAAAGCAAAATGGAAGAATGAAAGGTGAAGAGTTCAGAGTCTCCAAATATTAGGAAATAATAAGGAAATGGAAGGGCTAATGGCCTGATTTTATTAGTACATATCGCAATCATGTGTCAAAATATTACATTGCACCCTCTAAAAATGTTCAAGCATTACATGCTAATCTAAAGTTCTCAAAAATGGGAAAAAAACACAAAACCATACCCAATCCAAAAAGTATTTTAAAAAATTTCTGTACATAATTTTTCTGAAGTTCTTGATAAAGCACAGCTTAGGGCTGTGTAGGATAACCAAGAAAAATATTTAAGTGAATGAATGAATCTATATTTTAGTTCTTCTCAGGGCTTATGAATTATTTAATGTGAAGAAGAGCTTAGTCAAATGTGAACTAAACTACTTATGTGTTCAGGGCAGTCAGGATAATTGGCTCCTAGTAGACATTAAAATATAGGTTTGTTGAATAAATGAATGAATGATCTGTCTGGTAAATTTCACATTTTCATGAAGTGAAGAAAGAATAATCCTTGTTAAAGTATGTTTGTATCAACCATTTTCATCTACATTTTTAAAACTTCAAATTTATCAGTTTTTCTGATATGGATTAAGAGTCTGGAATTAAACTCATGATTTGAGATTAAGATTTTGGTAAATATTTCAGTTTATATCTACATTTATCTCAGGCACTACAATTTATGTACACTTTATTTCTAAAAATGTGGGTGCTTGGATGAACCTTTGACAAGGCCTGAGCTTCTTAAACCGCATAGTCTCTTTTAAAATGCTTTATGTTGTGCAGTAGCAAAGTCTGGCCTGTTTTGAAGTGTTAAGATGTGTTGAGTTAAACAGAACTGTTTTTTTTCTGGTGTGAATGGATGCAGACTTCTCAGTTTCATTCCAGAAAATGAGTAAAAGTCTACTAATGCACCCCCACTTCAAGAAGATTCCAGTTTTATGATCGAGCCAAGAGAGAAATTAAGATTCCAGAGATAAACAGCAGCCCTCAAAGTGCTGGTGAGCTTAATTTTTAGGGAAGAGATAAAAATGTGATGCCCACAGTCTGCTACTGCATTTTATTCACCATCAAAGCTTATTTTCTTCCAAGCCTCGCCATTATCATCCCCTTTCAATGATTTTTCCCAGAAAAGACCATTGTCTAGATACAAATTCATGGTGAGGAGAGTTCACTAAGTACCTGGCAGCATATTAAATATGGTTTAGTCTACTATTCCAAAATGTGGCCAATGAAACTGTTTTAAAATCATGAATCCTGGACTCTCATCACAAGGATTCTAATTCAGGAGAACTGGACAGAGACTCAGGTGGATTTGTTTATAAGAAGAAATTTGCATCAGGCTTTTAACAATCACTGATTTATTCAACTGAAATATATGGCAGATGTTTCCTCAGTGACTCTATAAAATGTGACAAGATAGAAAAATAGGTACTTTCTCTGCCGTGAAGTACATGGAGTTATGAGTGTTGCTGTCACAGATAAAACAATAGATGTGTTTAAATTCACTTTACAAACACGTGTGGCCACCCTGTGCAACCAGTGGAATTGTATCCATTTCACAAGAGATGAATTTCTTAACGATTCAAAAGTTTCACACTTTTACTTATTGATAATTCTGGGTCAAGTGAGCCTAACTGTATTTCCTTTATTAGTAATCATCCTTTAGAGTACACATTGCTTCTTAAAAATCCAGCAAATCTGATTCCAAGGCCACATCCTCTTTGGGGGTGTATTATAATCTTACAGCTTTGAGCAGTGCACTTGTATACATTCAGAAGCTATTTCAATGTTACATTCTTCATTTTTTGTTTAGGGAAAAAGTATCATTTTATTTTATTTTTGAAATTTTTATTTTTATTAATATAAAGAGAACAGCTTTCATGTATTTCCCAGATACAATTCTTTTTGTTTAATTTTTAAAATATTTTATTTTATTTATTTGACAGGCAGAGTTACAGACAGTGAGAGAGAGAGAGAGAAAAAAAAAAGTCTTCCTTCCATTGGTTCACTCCCCAAGTGGCACTGATCCAAAGCCAGGAGCCAGGTGCTTCCTCCTGGTCTCCCATGTGGGTGTAGGGGCCCAAGCACTTGGGCCATCCTCCACTGCCTTCCCAGGCCACAGCAGAGAGCTTGACTTGAAGAGGAGCAACTGGGACTAGAACCGGCGCCCATATGGGATGCCAGTGCCGCAGGTAGAGGATTAACCTAGTGCACCCGGCACCAGCTCCCCCAGATACAATTCTAACAGGATAACCATTTCCTTCCTCAAACCCCTCTTTTTCCTTCCTTTCTTTTTATTCCTTTAATTTCTGCAATAGCATAATTTCAATTTACTTTATAATCATAAACTGAATGTACCACTAACCACAATGTTCAACAAGTAAAAAGTAGAAAGACCACTGTTCCACAGAAAAATAGACAAGGGTGATGCACAATCATCAAATAATAAGATATCAGTTTCATTCTTTTATTATTGTGTTGTATATTAACTATCACATATCAGGAAAAACATGATATTTGCCTTTTGGGGATGGCTTATTTACTAAGCATAATGATCTTCAGTTGCATCAATTTTGTTGCAAAAGACAGGATTTCATTTTTTGTGGCTGAGTAGTATTCCATAGTGTATATATACCACATTTTCCTTATCCAGCCATCTGTTGATTCCATATCTTAGCTATTGTGAATTGAGATGCACATTTGTACATGGGGATACAAGTAACTCTTTTATATGTTGATTTCATTTCCTTTGGGTAAATTCCAAGGAGTGAGATGACTGGGTCATATGGTAGTTCTATTTTTAGATTTCTAAGGAGTATCCATACTGTCTTCTGTAGAAAATACACACTAATACATTGATGGTGAGAATGTAAAAAATATCACTAAAAGGGGCGGTGCTGTGGCGTAGCGAGTAAAGCTGCTGCCTGCAGTGCTGGCATCCCATATGGGCGGCACTTTGAGTCCCGGCTGCTCCACTTCCTTTCCAGTTCTCTGCTTTGGCCTGGGAAAGCAGGATAAGATGTCACAAGTCCTTGGGCCCCTGCATCTGCATGGGAGACCCGGAGGAAGCTCCTGGCTCCTGGCTTCGGATTGGCACAGCTCTGGCTATTGCAGCCAATTGGGGAGTGAACCAGTGGGTGGAAGACCTCTCTCTCTCTCTCTGCCTCTCCTTCTCTCTCTCTCCGTGTACCTCTGAATTCCAAATAAATAAATAAATCTAATTTGTTTTGACAGGCAGAATTAGATAGTGAGAGAGAGAGAGACAGAGAGAAAGGTCTTCCCTCCGTTGGTTCAACCCCCAAATGGCCACTACAGCTGGCGCGCTGTGCCAATCCGAAACCAGGAGCCAGGTGCCTCTTCCTGGTCTCCCACATGGGTACAGGGCCCAAGGACCCGGGCCATCCTCCACTGCCTTCCCGGGCCACAGCAGAGAGCTGGACTGGAAGAGGAGCAACTGGGACAGAACAGGCACTCCAATAGGGACCAGAACCCAGAGTGCCAGCGCCGCAGGCGGAGGTTTAGCCCAGTGAGCCACTGTGCCGGCCAAAATAAATAAATCTTTAAAAAAATCACTAAAGATATAACCTACAGCAAGGAAAGTTCAACTAAGTGTTATATCATGACTATACACTGAAGACAATGGAAATCACATTCCAGAATGATGTATCAAAATTGAAGAGGGTTGCAGAAGCATTCATGTCCAAAAGTATTAAAAGAAACATGTTTAAAAGCATTGGCTAATATTAGTGATGTGATTTTATTGCTGGAATTGTTGATTTTTAAGGCACCATAAGCTTTAGCACCTTTCACAACCGCTCCCTGGAAGTCACTTCTCTCCCTAGCAACATTTCTTAACTCCAGGATTTCCATCCTTGACTGTGATTTCCACCCTGATCCTAATGATTCTAGTTGACCCAGGGTCTGATCCTAATGATCCTAATGATCCTCATTGTCCAGGGTCTGAAATCTTCAGGCCAATTGAGACCCTGTTACTTGGGAGGAGTTGGCACTTGACTTTTGCATATTGATTTTCAATGTAATGAGATAAATGTGCAGGATGTTCATGCCACTCTTCCAGAATAGTTACAGGTTGTGTGTTGAAACCATTTACCCAGAAGCTTAACCCATAAATCTGTAATAAAATGAAATAAAGAAAAAAATGAATTATATTAAGTGTCAAACACTTATTACATTTGGCATTTGAAAAGCGTTGAACCACTATAAAATAACTGAATTTTATTTTTTAGGCATTTTTATTTCCGTGATCATTTGTTAAACTCCATTTCAAAGCTGATCAAGGAAATTAACTGTTAAGAAAGAAACATATATTTCATTTTATTTGAGTTTCAGTCACTAAAATATCCTTCTACTTTTATTTTCCATTTCAACAGCCAATATAAAGGATGATAAATTTAGGTAAAAGTAATAAATTCTTTATTTCTAAGTCTAAATGCTCTTCTTTGTATGTGCTGGTATATACAGCTTATGAGACCTGATCATATGAAGAACAAAATCAAAGCAAAGAAGCCATAAACATTTAATAAATCTATTCCTTGGATTCCTCCTTAGGTTTTGAAGTAGATTCAACAGTTAAGGTCGAGATGTCTTAAGAAAAGAACTCATGTGGCAAGGGGTTACAGTGGGATGGTGTGGAGTAGGGTAAACTGATTGTGTATTTTTGCTAGCATTCGAATTGTGACCATAGTTTCAGTAAAAAATTAAAAATAGCACAGTATATTTTATTTTTATTCAATTTGTTTATTAAACTCCAATAATAAAAGAGGGATTAAAATATTGATGGATTATGTCCATAAAATGGTAAACCTGAGTTGCATTTTAGGTTATAATAGTTGATGCACGTGAGTGCAACCTATCTTTACAATATTAAGCAAATGCATGGTATTTTAATTCTTGGGTTTTGGCCTTAGCAATCAGAGAAGAAGATATGACTACCCTTCTATTGGACTTTACACTCCAATTTAATAAACATGATGCATAGAGTATCAGTTCAGATTAGGCAAGCAACAGTTGGTTCGAACATTTTAAATAGGGACCAGCATTGCAATAGCAGGTTAAGATGCTGCCTGTGATCCTGTCATCCCATATGTCAGCCATTTGGAGCCCCAGATACTCCACTTCCAATGCAGCTTCCTGCTAATGTACCTGGGAAACCAGTGAGAGATGATCTTAATTCTTGGGACCTTGCTACCCACCTAGGTGACTCAGATCAAGTTCTGCTCTCCTGGCTTGGTTTCTGTCTGTCACAGCCTTGGTCATTAATGCTTTTTGGAGATGGAGGATCTCTCCCTTGCCTCCACCTCAGTAACTCTGCCTTTCACATAAATAAATAAATAAATAAATAAATAAATGTTTAGAAAGTATTTTAAGTAGAATAAAAATGTAGGGCATACTTTTTTTTACAGACTCTCATTATTTAGATTGAAAAAAGAATGAGAGTCCTCTGCAAAGGCTAAACCAGGTTGGTGTTTTAGTCATTGTGCATCATACATTTTAACTTTTTTAGATTAATTTTATTTATTCATTCATTTTTAAAGATTTGTTTTATTTTATTTGAAAGGCAGAGTTACAAACAGAAGGATATCTATATCTATATCTATATATGTCTATATAGATATCCTATATATATATAAAAGAAAGATTTATATATATCTCTATATATCTATATAGCTATATCTATCTATATTTCTATCCATCTGTCTATCTGTCTATCTATCTATCTATCTAGATCTTCCATCTGCTGGTTCACCCCCCAAATGGTCACAATGGCCAGCAGTGGGCCAGGCTGAAGTCAGCATCCAGGAGATTCTTCTGGGCCTCCCATGGGGATGCAGGGGCCCAAGTGTTTAGGCCATCATTCCTTGCTTTCCCAGATGCATTAGCAGGGAGCTAGATCAGAAGTGTAGCAGCTGGGATTCAAACCAGAGCCCAAATGGGATGTTGGCATTGCAGTTAGCTGCTTAGTTCATTACTGCACAAGGCCAGCCCCACATTACATATTTTAAAAGTTATTTATTTATTTGAGAGATAGACCAAAAGAAAAATAGAAACAGAGAGTTCTCATCCTCTATTTTACTTCCCAAATGTCTGCAGTGAACAGAAAGCTAAAGCCATGAGTCATGAATTCATTCCAGGCCTCCCACATGGGTGAAAGAACCCAATTACTTGAGCCATCACTGCTGTCTTCCAAGGCCTGCACTGGCAGGAAGCTGGAGTCAGAAACTGGATCTGTGTATCAAATCCATATAGTCCAATATGTGACACATAGATCAAGTGCCTGCTTTGTGTGTTATACTTTAGCTATGTATAATTTTATATTTAATGGACCATAAAGAACTTGCATTGTGTTAAAATATCTCATATAATTGTCCTGATAATAACAGTAATTAGTAAATTATTTCTTTGATTTTAATATAAGCCATATTTCAAAATAATAGAAATATCAGACTGCCAAAATTCTTTATGGATTGGTTGATTCAAGCTTCCCTTCCTCTAGCAGAAAAGCAAAATACAGAGAAATGAAATGATTTTCCAATGTCACAAAGCAAATAAGCAGCCAATCCAACATTAGAAACCATTTTTTTTTTCATTCAGCAAATATATGTGGGGTCTAATTTGTAAAAAGCACAAAGCCAAGTGGGGCACACTCTCTGTGCTTTAGTTGCTCACTCAGTTACTAGAGGTGACTATGCAGGTGACTACACAGGTCAGTAGAAGAGAGAACATACGGACAAAGACTCCTTTAGGGTTAGTGAAGGAGGGGATATCTCAACTGCAGCAAAAGAAGGAATGAAGGATGTTTCATACAGAATAATTTCCTCAAGGTTAGAGGCAGGTGCAGGACGATACTTCCTCTATCATAGCACAAAAGGCAAAGGAACCCCGTCCTCTTGGAGAATTGTCACAACCAACAGAATTTATCAAAACATGACTTTCTGTTGCTACTGACCAAAAAATCAATGACATGAATATAGAAATCTATGTGATCTGCTATGATATCCTTTGCTACCAGTCCTGACCACACACTGCTTCTAAGAAATCCAAACTGTAGTTAGGATTTGAACATTTATAAACCCCTTTGACAGACATTACTCTTTTACTTTTCCTAATACTCCTGTGCCAAAGTTAGATATGTAATACTGTTACTCTCTTTATGAATGAGAAAGTTAAGCCTCAAATAGGTTAAGTGAGTTGCCTGACACTATATTTTGGAGACAGTGGACCAAATCTAACCAAGAGCAATTTAACCTCTACACATTATTCTACAGCAGCCTTTTGGTGTCTCTGACTATAGCAGGTATATTTCAAAAATCTAAAATATGCTAAATTCTTAAATAAACTTAGTACCTGAGAAAATGATTAGATGATAATGAGGTTGGAATAGGGTGGGTCTTTTCTTTTTTTAATATCAACAGTCAACTAGTTAGTATGGAGACAGGAAGTTGATTTGATTCTTTGTGATTCAAAAAACTATGTGATTTCCCTTAGGGATTTCAAGTATGTTCCAACATGTATTTCAGTGAATCAATGTTCTTTCTTTCCTTTACATGCCTTTAATATAAAGAAAAGTTAAACAGTTACTACAAATAAACATTCAATATTCTGAATTCACTGAAATACAAATGTGTTCATATAGCTGTGAAACATCAAACTATGGAATACATTTCACATTTACCACTTTTGTCTAATTAAAAAAGCCTTATTGATTCTAGGAGAAATGTTTGAGGATTACTTTATAACCTGCCTGTTTTTTTTTTGTTTGTTTGTTTTTGTTTTTGTTTTTTGACAGGCAGAGTGGACAGTGAGAGAGAGAGAGAAAGGTCTTCCTTTGCCGTTGGTTCACCCTCCAATGGCCGCCGCAGCTGGCGCGCTGATCTGAAGGCAGGAGCCAGGTGCTTCTCCTGGTCTCCCATGGGGTGCAGGGCCCAAGCACTTGGGCCATCCTCCACTGCACTCCCTGGCCACAGTAGAGAGCTGGCCTGGAAGAGGGGCAACAGGGACACAATCCGGCGCCCGACCAGGACTAGAACCCGGTATGCTGGCGCCGCAAGGCGGAGGATTAGCCTAGTGAGCCGTGGCGCCAGCCTAACCTGCCTGTTTTTAAACAGTGATTTGAACAATCTGGATATCTTAAATGACTCTGAGCAGAGAGTAAATTAATTTAGGATTAAACATTTCACCCTGGTGCAAGGATGCAGCATGCAGTGTGGGTGGGTGGGTGGTACGGGGCAGTGAAATTAACTCTTGGAAATCAAGACTCCATCCATAGAATTAGGGTTACATGGCATATATTTTGGGAGGGGGGCAGGCTTGAAAAATACAAGGGAGAGGATCCAGCATAATTCTGATGATTTGATTATCCCCTTTCCAACACAGCCCTGGACTACAGACAGATGGTGCCATGCAGTGGTTAGGAGCACAAACCTAGAGTCAGCTCCCTGGGTTACTTCACTGCCCTGCAAGATCCTTAACCTCCCTGTACTGTACAAGATGACTATGAGGGTTACAACATGAAAATACCTAGAACAATGCTTGGTATATAAGTGTGGTGTGAGCAGTAGTTTCTGTTCTAAAGACAATTTTAAGAACTATCAAATGCTGTGATTTCTCTTCAGTTGTCAAGATTGGTTTTTTTGCTAAACACTTTGTGTAAATACTACAACAATATGTGAAAAAGAGGATTAGGGGAAGCTTGGATAATTGTTTTCAGTTTTTATTCTCTTTCCCAATTCTATATGATAAGAAAACTCTACTACTTTATTTTATCTTTCTATGATCAAGTGCCAGTACTTTCATTTCCTAACTATTGCAACAGTAAAGAATGTGAAGAATACAGAATAGTGGGATTAAAATATTTGACATTGCTCATAAAACACAGCTAAGATTGTATTAATTACAATCAACAAGACAGGGCCCAGCGGGGGTAGGGGAGGTGGTCCTCCTTGTTAGGAAAGTGCCAAATAAGCAATTTGTGTCTGAACATCCATTTGATTTCTCCTAATACAGTTTGAAAAATTGCTCAAAGTAGCTGATGAGTGTTGTCATTACTTCCAGCTAAAAAGCATGCACATATGTTCCAATAAACAAATCTTAAAAAGTAACGATAAAGATTGAAACAATACGTGCTGATTTTAGTTAATAATTTTAGTGACGTTTGTTTTTATCTATACTAAAATGTGAGAATCCCAAAAGCAATAATTGATTCTTTAAAATATTCTCACCCACAGGTAAAACTTCAATTATTTAAATAATCACTCAATAACATTTTGATATCTCAAAAGTGAAATAAACAGATTTTTACTGGCCTAAATAGCAGACTTCTCAGATTTCTGGTAATTGTAGAATATACAGCTGTGATATTTGTACTATAATTTAAAACAGATTGGAAAATAATATAACATTCCATAGATAGTCATTTAATATTTCCACAGACATGCCATTCTTCTTAGATTTCAAATGCTTTAAGTTTTGTAATGTGCCATCATTTTGCAATAAATTGTTTAGAGAAAGATTATTTCAAAATTTTCTGCTGTCTGAGAGGAAAAGAACAGAACATTTTTAACAGCTAAATTGTAATTGTGAGACTTCTTTTGATTGCAAATGAATGAAAAATCCAAACCAAAATGCTTGAACCAAAATAGAATGTATTGCTTCACCTAACCAAGAAATTTAGGAATAAACCTAGTTTACTCAAAGCTTGAGGAAGTTCAATTGATATCATCAGGACATTTTTTTCCTGTAAATCTTGGCTCTGCTTTTTGCATATGTTGGACAAGGTTGATTTCAAGATTGTTCCCTCCATGTAGAAAAAAGTCTGTTTCTCTGAGTGATGAAATTAAAGACCCAGAATAGATTCTCGGCAGCTGTAATTGGCCAGAAAGAGTCCACCACTTCCTTGGACCAATCACTGTGATCAGAGGGCAGGACACTGTGATGGAACTGGACATCGATCAAATATTCTTTTCCTGGGTGGGAGAAGGTTTGTTGGTTCTACCTAAATGCATGAACTAACAATGACAGAGGGGTGGCTTTTCCAGAGCAAAGCATTTTAGGTTTGATGCTCTCTCTAGGTAAGTTCTAAGTCACATGAGAGTGAGGACAGAACTGATTTTGCTCAATATTTAATCAACAGCACGTAGCACAGTGGCTGGGACATAGCAGGAGAGCTTAACAGATGAAGATATTAATGGCATGCTCTCACTTTTATGCCAATGAATCAACAGATTATGGTAGTAATCTCATTACCCTGCAGCACTTCACAATCTAATACTCCCTCCTTCTTGAGACTCACAGTTCTGTGACGTCGATGATTATGCCCATGAAGGTTCTACTTCTGACAGCTCTATATCCCTCCAGCATCCCGCTGCTTTGAGATTTCCATTCTTTGCCACCATGGTAACCTTGATCTTTATTACCTGTCACCTGTAAATGTAAGGACCACCTAATTCATTTTTCTTCTTCCCTTCTCCTCCCTTCCTTTAAATGCATATATTACTTTTATATAAATTGCTCTTCTGCTTATAAATATGCACTTACTTGCTGTTGCCCTGAGTGAATTCCAAACCTTTTAGCAATCAACTAAGATCCCTATCTGATCATTTATTGTTCTCTCTTGTTCTCAAAGACATTACAAATGAACAAAAAAAAAGATCATGTTTAAGTCATTATATGGTTTTATTATATCATGTTATACTCCTGCAAAGTTCCTACACTGATGGCTTTGTACCTAAGAAAAAATTCAATAACTAAAAACAAATGATTAAATAAAAAATAAAGGACATATATCCTCATTTATCATAATGAATATAAAGTGATAATTCAGAAATTCTACTTATTCAGAAAATAAATAGCAAAGACATACCCAGTGAATCGAGGGTTCCTTTTTGTGTAATTCCCTGTGGTTCCTTCTGGAGAAGATCCACATTCTATTTTTTTGTAGCTTTTAGAGGAAGTTTCCCAAATTTGGTTAAATAATGTGCTATATTTGTACAAAGAGAGGAAGAGAGTATTTTTATTTTGTGGTGAAAGGTGATTTTCTCTCCAGCAAGAGCATCTTATCACACATATATCACAGATTGTTAACTGATATCTTTAAAAAAATCATTTCTGGGCAATTCACAGAAAAATAAATGCAGTTGGTCAATAAATATATAACATCAAGCTTGAATAATAAGAGCAATTCAAATTAACATAACAAGATGAACACACATTTTTACTTACCAGTTCAGCTAAAATTAAAAGTTTGTTTCTGACTAGCTTTACAAAAATGTAGAGAAGTAAACATTCTCATACCTTACTGGTGAATTGGCAATTTAGCAGTAGCTATACAAATTAAAATTAAGATTCTCTACTCGGACTTACCCTTAATGGTAGAGTTAGAAACATGCCAGGAATTCCAATTCAATCCCATCAAGGGGGCATGTACCAATCCCATCTCACTAGTCAAAGTGATCAGTTTCAGTTCATAATTGATCATAATGATAGGATTAAGTGTTAAAAGGATCACGTAAACAAGACTAGTGCCTCCAATACTAACTGATAGAATTAAAAAGGAGAGAATGATCCAACATGGGAAGTGGGATACACAGCAGACTCATAGAATGCAGATGTCCTAAACAGAACTCTGGCCTCAGAATCAGCCCTTAAGGCATTTGGATTGGGCTAAAAAGCCCATGAGAGTTTTTCAGGCATGGAAAGCCAAGACACTCTGGCAAAAAAATAAAAAATAAAAAATTGACCTAAATGAAAGATCTCTGTGAGTGAGATCCCAGTGGAATGAACAGGCCATCAAAGAAGGGGGTACCTTTATCTGAAAGGAAGAGAGAACTTCCACTTTGACTATGGCCTTGTCTAAATAAGATCAGAGTTTGTGAACTCAAGAGGCTTCCATAGCCTTGGCAACTCATGATAAGACGGTACTATACTCTGTGTGTCTGTGTGGGTGTAAACTGCTGAAATCTTTACCTAGTATATACTAAATTGATCTTCTGTAAATAAAGATAATTAAAATAAATCTTAATGAAGAATGGGATGGTAGAGGGAGTGGGAGATGGAATGGTTCTGGGTGGGAGGGAGGTTATGGAGGGGGGGGAAGCCGCTATAATCCAAAAGTTGTACTTTGGAAATTTAAATTTGTTAAATAAAAGTTAAAAAAAAATTAAAATTAAGATTCTCTGAAAGGCTTGAGGCTCAAATGGTTTTAGCAAGAAGTCCCCTTAGAAGGAACTGATAGTTTTGTGCTATTTAAATAGTTACAGTGGATGGTATTTGGTGCAGTGAATTAAAACTCCACCTAGAATTCAGTCATTCCATATTGAAGTGCCTAAGTTCGCGTCACAGCTCCAGTCTCCATTAAGGCTTTCTGCTGGATAGCACCCTGGAGGCAGAAGATGATAAGTCAAATTTTTAGGTTCCTGCAACCCATGTGGGAAATCCAAATTGAATTCTTGACTCCTGGCTTTTGCCTTGACCAATCCTGGCTTTTGTGGGTATTTGGAGAGTGAACCAGCAGATGGGAGCTTTTGGATTAACTGTCATTCTCTCTCTCTTTCACTCTTTATCTGCCTCTCAAAAAATAGATAAATATTTAAAAAGTTATTTTGTACATGGATCTCTGCCAACAAATATAAAGCATTTTACTTTAAAAAAATACAAGTTAAAATGATATCCTCAATAATCCCAGTGTAGCTACTTGTCAGAATATTTTGATACACATGTATAAAATCGTGCTAATTCAATTGGCCATTTTTAGATTTGTATCCCAGTTGTTTTTTTTTTTTTTTTTACTCCCTTTGGTTTAGTGAAGGGCACTTTGTTTTTCTTAAAAACATAAAATCATTGAAAACAGATTTCTGAGCATAGACTACCTTCATAAGCAGTATCAGCAGCCTAAGTCGAGCATTTTTTGCTCTCTCAGTGCTGCCACTACTGTCGATTTTGATCTGCCTGATGCACACAAGAAGAGATTTTCCATTGAGCTCAGGTAGCCAGAGGAAAAAAGGCAGCTGTTTGCATCAGAGTTACCACTGAAAGGAAAACTTCACTCTTACAGGCAGTGTAAAGTAAAATATACTATCTTCAGTCATATCACCCACTTAATGATCCCCCAAGAGAATACTAGGTGGCTTTGAAATTGTGATCCAACATAAATTTTGTTAGGGTAGATGTGCCAGGACTTTTGAACAACAATAATTAGCAATAACTTTCTTTAATAAATATGTCAAACTGATGCTTATATAAGATGGACTGAAAGGGGGATGTATGCCTTTTTCCTTTAAAAATAAAGTATTTATGGTATAGAAATCCCTCTTATCCATGGTTTCAATCAACCAGGGCCTGAAAATATTGTATGGAAAACTCCATAAATTTTGTACATTTTAAATTGCATACTGTTCTCAATAGTAGGACATGCAGTCCTGCTCCATGATAAAAAACATTCCTTAGTCCACAATATCCACAGTGTTATGATACGTGGCCATTAGTCACTTAGTAAGCACGTTGGTTATCAGATTGACTGTCATAGCATCACACTACTTGGGTTAAATAAACATAAATAAATCTTATTTTAATTAATAATGGTCCCAAATCTCAAAAGTGATGATTCTGGAAATTCAGATTTGTCTAAGAGAAACCACAGTGCTTATTTTAAATGGAAAAGTTGAAGCTCTTGTCTTAATAAAGAAAAAAAAAATGCATGCTGAGTGTGTGTAGATCTATGGTAAGTATGAATCTTTTGTCCATGGAATTGTGAAGAAGGGAAATGAATAGTTTTGCTGTCACAACTCCAGCTGCAAAATTGATCAGAATGTATAATATATGCTTATTTATCACGGAAAAGGAACTAAATTTCTATTTGTGTATATATAAACAATGCAGTATTTGTACATAGAAGGTTCAACACTATCCATGATTTCAAGAAATTACTAAGAGTCTTGGAATGCACCTCCCCAGCTAACGGCAGACTATTGTATGAATTAGAGGCTAAGTTGGTCAAGTCAGTTATTAAAATTCTCCTCACACAGTGGTTAATGTGTTTTTTGTAAAATGCAGGAGTCAATGGGATCAAGTCTGGTCGTAGACAATCAGGTGACTCCAGTAAGTAGATACACAATATTGTAAGTTCTGTGTTCTATAACAAAATCATATTATGATAGAAGAGGCTTAGATAATAATGTTCATTAAATGCTTGTATTTCATATATTAATATCACTAGGTAATCAGAAAGCTTTAGAGAATTGCATTATGCCAAAGGCTCACTCAATGGGTAACTTTGCAAAACTCTGTCCATTTCCTATCTTTAACTTTGTTGCTTATACTGTTGCCTTCACATTGGTATGGGGATATCAGTGGTGATGGTGAATACATGTATCTAGGTTTCAGGACCAACCACACATACCAGCAATACATGGCCTAATGAAAAACAACAATCCAATGTGTACAAACTCTATTTGTTGCATTGTAGAATTTGGAGTATGTCATCCTCTGAAGATGCTTGTTTCTCAAAGACTATTCTGTTCTATTGCCTTTTGCTACTTAACACCTAAATGTAAAGGTTTTGTTTTAAAGAATCTATTCCAAGCATTCCCTGACCCTTGAGTGCTTTAGTGTTATACAGAAACTTTCCAACGAGGTAACATTTCAAATGCTCTATCCTGTTTATCCACAAATACATTAATACTTTTATTATGTCGTGCACTAATTTGGTGTTCAGAAAATATTGCTTAAACAAAAATGTTAAGTTGGTAAGTATCTTAGCTTCTTGTTTCACAGAACATTCTGTCAATCATAAAATCTCCCCCAATTGTCTGAAACATGAAGACGCTCCGTGTACTCTGAAACAGTTCCACTCAAGCCTTTGAGTAGGTAAGGATTCATTCCTTCTCTGTCTACTTAACTTTGCATTAAAAGTACTTGAAGCCTGATTGTAAAGCCTGATTCTTCCCCTAAAATCCTATCCTGAAAGTCAAAGCTACTAAATCCAGACTTATACTGAACAAATATTTTATATGCACAGACTGTTCTTTGTTTGAACTGGGCCTTCATCAGTCAGCAAAAGAGTACATGGTAGTAAATATACCATTATATCCCCCTTGAGTTACTAGCATTTCCACTTGAAGAAAATAGAACCTATACATGAAATGTATTTAAATGTAACTTCAACAGTGACACGAAGAAAAATAATTGGAACTACAGTTGTATTCATTCCTTCAGAGGTAGTTTGCTTCTTTGGTTATAAAGCATGTTATTTTAAGTAAAAATATCCCAAAATCAGAAGGAATAATATTACTGTTGCCAAATAATACAGGATATTTAGCTACTTGAGTAAATTCTTATGAGAAGAAGAAATGTTTTCAAATCCTCAGTTTTTCAGAACAGGAAGACTGTTGATTCTGGCACTGAATATAAACCACCTACGTATCATTTTTCATGAGCTCCCAAAATATGAAGCCAAAGGGCAAAAATGTATACTGAAATTCCCTTTTGCGAAGATGGAAAAAAAAGAGAAGAAACCCAACAATAATGGAAATATTAAGCCTGTGTATGTAATCGTTCTACACTATGTCAACCAAGGAGTGAAAATTATAAAATGCAGTCATATTCACTTCTTGTGTTTCATTTATTACCTATTAAAAAAAAAAAACACTAGGCAGGCTGGCCTACATTTTATCCATGTGACTAACCGTGTGGATTTGCTTAAGGCCAGCTCTAGTGAATGAGGATTTTTATCTGCAGTCCTTGTTCCTATAAATTCTATCACTAGAGAGAAGAGGAAAAAGATTAAGGACACATCTCACCACTTTTATTCCTTTTTTTCAACCATAGACAGTAAATTTTAAAGTAATCACAGATCATTAAAATTATAGTAGTATAATATTCTTAACCATTGGTTTGACAAAGATATAAAACAAAGTTTTACAAAACTATTTTTGCAGCGGTACTGATACACACTGGCCTATTCCTCCTTCTCTCACCTCTCTCCCTTCCTCCCTCCCTCCCTCCTTTCTTTCCTTCCTTCCTTCTTTCCTTCTTTCTTTCTTTCATTCGTTTGTTCGTTCGTTTGTTCTTTCTTCTTTTTAAATTTTAGCTCCCACACATAAGGGATAATATGCAGTATTTATCTTTCTGTGTCTGGTTATTGCACTCAACATGATGTCCTCCAGTTGCATCCATTTTGTGGCAAATGGCAGAATTTTCATTCTCTTTTTTAATGCTCCATGGTGTATATATAACACATTGTCTTTATTCATTTATCTAATGATGGACAGCTTGCTTGAGTCCAAATTTTGAACAGAGCTGCTATAAACATAGTGGTGCAGGTAACTCTTTGATATAATGTGTTCATGTCTTTTGGGTATATTCCCAGTAGGGAGTTGCCCAGTATGGGAAGTCTATTTCTATTTTTTTTAAGAAATTTCCGCATTGTTTTCCACAGTGGCTGCACTAACTTACATTTCTGCCAATAGTGTATAGGTGCTTCCCTTTCTCCACATCCTTGCCAGAATTTGCTATTCTTTGTCTCTTGGGTTTTAGCCACTCTGACAAGGGTGAGGTGATATTTCATTGTGGTATGGATTTGCATTTCTCTGATGGCTAGTGATGTTTAGCATTTTTGTTTACATATATTTGTTGGCCATTTGTATTTCTTCTTTTGAGAACTGTCTATTAAGGTCCTTTGCCCATTTCTTAACTGGATTCATTTTTTGTTGTTGTTGTTGAGTCATATGAAGTTGCTGATATGTTTTAGGTATTAATCCTTTATCAGATAGATAGCTCACAAATATTTTTCCCATTCTGCTGTTTGTCTCTTCACTCTATTGGTCATTACCTTTACTGTGCAGGAGTTTCTGAGTTTGATATAATCTTATTTATTTAGTTTTGCTTCTGTTGCATGATTTCTTTTGTATTTCAATATGTATCTCTTTTCACTTCAAGTACATATGGTGTTGATACAAATTGAAAACTTTTTTTCTTTTGAATAAAACAATAGGAAGACTTTTTTATATTTAATCTTAATTTGCTTTATTTGACTCCCGTGAACTACTTATTGCTAAAAGTTGATCGCATTCCTTGTACTATATTTTTTGAGTTACTTCAATCCAATCCTAATTTATGAAGATTCAATTCAGCTGTCATTGCAGATTTATGGATACTGTCTTTGCAAGTAGTTCTCATCCATTTCAAGGATAATATTTTACAAATAAGTGTATAACATGCAAATGATGATAAATACAATTGAAATATTATTTATATATATTTAAAATATGTTCTAAGAGAATTTTTAGTATTATTAGATAATGCTTTTTACAAGAAATAATGCTGTTGTCAAATGACAGAATAAGTCACACTAAAAGTAGTATGAATTCAATTACATAAAAAACATTGATACTATAGACAACAACCCTATTTCATAATATGAATAAAAATTGCTATACATAAGGGACTGTGACGAAAATCTTTCATTTTTTATCCACATATTCTCAAACTTTCTCCTCTTCCTCTACTACTCTGTTATTACTTTTTGTCCATGGTTCAACTATTCAATTTTCCTTCCAACCAGAAGTATGCCTTAGACTTTCCCTCTCCATTGCTAATGTAAATCAATTACTTTAAGTCAGGAATTTAACTTTTAAGCATTTATTCTGAATTATTATTATTTCCATATCGTGATCTTGCTATCACTATTATAAATCAAACTCTCATCACCTCTTGTCTGTGTTGCGCAACAACCTCCAACCTTGCCTCCCCATGTCTAGTTTTTCTCTCCATGATGTAGTCTATGGAATTTGTTTCAAATGAGGATATGACCGTGAAACTCTCTTTAAACAGTATCCGATCACCATAGCATCAAGCTATGTACATAGTGTGGCATAGAGTAATCCTTCTATGACCTAGCCCTGACCTTCTTCTTCAGTTTCATCTTTCCCTCCACACATTTACTTTACATTGTAGAATGTATACATTATGCAATTCATAGTTCATGCCTTTATTCAGGCTATTTCTCCTATTCAAGGTGGCCTGCATAAAGGTGATTCCTCCTCCAATTTATAACTAAGTTAGCCGCTCCTTGTTGGAACTTTCTCCCTATTGGAACTAAGTGGATAAATATCTCTCCCATAACCCATGGGACTTTTCAGTTAACCCATGCCATATAATACTTAATTAATTTGCTTTTTTCTATTATACTATCAACTTTTGGAGAGCAGAGGCTGTGAACAATTCGTAATTCATTCATCACATTGCATCTAAAAACATCTCTAAAACATTGCAAGCACTGCATAAATGTCTGTTGAATCAAATTGAATTTATAGGCTGGTGAAATTAAAATTAGGCTAAGTGTTTTCCTTAGGAAGTTAATGCTACAGTGTATTAACAACCAGTTAAACATAAGTGAAATGCTAAAATGGGACAATATATTAGTCAGCTTTTAACACCATAACTAGAATACTTGAGAGAAGTTAACTTATAAAGGAAGAAGTTTATTTTAGCTCATAGTTTGGGAGGTTCAGAGTTCAAGATTGGGTGGGCTGCATTGGTTCTTTGTCTCATGAGGGTGGAAGACGGCAGAGCCTGAGCAGAGCAATGATCACACAGAGAGTGAGAATCAAAGAGACAGGAACATGCTCATCTATATCTATGAGGTCTCTGTTTATAAAGTCACTGTAATTCAATCATGGACCCCAACCCAACAACATAATACAGTCTAATCACTTCCCAAAGGTCAGAAGTTTAGACACCATAATTGCATTAAGTGTTCACCAGCATATAAGACACTAACTATTAGCATAATCCATTAACTATTAGCATAAGACTTGGAAGCCTTTAACAATTGAGACATTGGGGGATTCCAAACTAATATTCAAGCCATAGCAGACAGTGTTACCATTTACTTGGTACAATACAAAAATCCCTGAAACTAGTTTCTATTGGGTGCCTCTATCCCTCACTCCACCCCAGAGAAACTATATATTGAAGTTTCTTAGAGATACGAAGATAAAGGAGGTGTGCTGGTCTTTAAAGCTTCAAAATAAAAGGCAAGCAGCTATAAAATTTCATAAATTAAGTAAGCACAAGGTCAAACATCGTCTCAATTCTATGCAGTTTCTGTGGCTTGGAAGCTTCTGGTTGAGGCATCGTATTTTTCCTAACACTTACCTAAGAGGACATGCCTAAGGTTTGGAAATCAGTAGAGAACATCCATTTCTGAGAAATTTCCTGTATTTTGTGGTTCTGGTCAAGATGGGCAAAAGCACTGTGCCGTGTCATCCTCCTGGTCTGGCCCCAGGTTTAGCAAAAGAAGATCCCTGCGATCCAGGTTCAGGCTCTGATTAACCACAGGCTCTGGGAAATGCAAATAAACTCTTGGGTTTCAATTTCCTATTCTGTCATGTGCCAGCATCAACAGCACTCAAGAAAAGAGGCCGCTGTCTCAGAGAATGGATCTCACCACTCATAATAGTCTCAGAAACTGGCTGGCGAAAGTGCAGATCATAGAATCTTGCCTTTTGGCATACTCTGCTTGAGATTTTCTAAGACACCTCTCAGAAATAAGATCTATCAGTGCAGTTTTTGAAGCATGAATGACATCCACAGCCCCCATACTTCCTCTTTGGTGAACTGATAGTCTGTGGTTCTTAGTCCCTGTGTCAGCCAGTTTCTTTTGTATCCTTCATTTTGAATACAGTTATGTAATCTATGATGTGTGCACTTCAAAGTACATTGCTGTAATGCTTTTGCTGTGGCCATTGTCTTAACATTCTCTTTTTCTGAGTTAGAATGAGTTTCCAGATTAAAAGTTTGGGTGACCTACTTATATACAGGGCTTGCTATTCCTTCAAATATATAGGTAATTATTCTTTACACATATTCCCTCATTCTAATTTAAGCCATAGAAAACCCATTTTATTTATGTAACATATGAGGCACCAAGAAAAGTTCTCTTCTGAAAACAGAATAAATTTTCTCTCTAGTTGCCCTAGATACTCTCCAAGTTAAAGAGGGACACAACAACATAGTTGCTTATGAAAGGAGATTACAAGTGGACTAAACAGAGGATGTCCTATTAATATTTTTAAAATTCTGTTTATCTACTGATTCCTCCCAGTGAAGCTAACAGTGCTTTCAAGTGAATGAACCAGAAGAGTCAATTACACTTTGTCAGGCTTACTGTCAAGAGCTGTAAATATCATGCATCGTTTAAACTACACTGCGCAAAGGAGGACATTGCAAAAAGATTCTGGAGAAAAAGAAAGTTTATTTTGATGCAAAAATTTGAAGTCTCTATAGCTTTTTCATATACATATTTTCCATGAACATGTTGAAGCTCTCTTGTATTCAGCAAGTAAGTAAACTTATTCTTATTTCTCACTTCTTGAAATTAGTCCTAGAAAGGTAGAATAGCTTTCTCAAACACACAGTGATTCTTGCCTCCGCTATGAGGCAGAGCCTCCACTTCAGTTTCAATGTTAGTTCCTGCAATGTGTCCACACCGAGAAAGATATCACTTGTGATTCTGTCCTTTTAGTCTGTTAAGAAACAATTTTACAGTTCATTTATTCCTTCTCATATCTTCAAATATTAGTCTCATGCTGTTCACATGTATTACTTAAATATATGATTTTCCTCACCATTAATAAAATTGTACAAGTAGGCATTTGGACTATTGGTTAAGGCACCAGCTTAGGATGTGTGTGTCCTTATCAGCGTGTCTGTGTTCAAGTCCTGGCTCTGGTTCCCAATTCCAGCTTCCTTCTAATGCGGACCCTGGGAGGCAGTAGGAGATGGATCAAATCACTGGGTCCCTGCCACCCACAAGGAAGACTGACCCGAATCGAATTCCTGGCTCATGGGTGGGCTTGTCCCAGCCTCTACTGTTGTGGTAATTTGAGGAATGAGCCAGCAGATGGGTGCTCTCTTTCTGTCTCTGTCTGTGTGTCTCTGTCTCTCTCTTAGAGAGAAAGAGAGAGAGAGAAAGAGAGAGAGAGAGTCTTTGAAAAGTAGTGAAAGCATGTGGACATTCGTAAAATAATAAAATTTAATATCAGTTTCTCTGGGCCCAAAATTGTATTACTTCATGGTGAAACAATTTTAAAAATTAAGAATCTAATAAAACTTATTTAAGTGCATATATCTTTCTGTCATATCACCTGGGATTAACAGAATCAAATGGAATTTGAATAAAAAGTAGAATTTATTCAAATTGGAATCCTCCTGCCAGAATGAGCTTTTTTAAGTACAATCTTGGGTGTGAAACTGTCAATCAATAAGGTGGGGACAAACCTAGTGGCAGACCTGACTTAACAATTCTTTATTCTGTTTGGCTTGCTCATGATAAAGCAAAAGACCATCTAGACGGGTAGGGTAGGTAACTTGTATTCACAATAATCTCTGAGCTCAGGTGGAATCACCACTCCTTTGCTATTCTCACGGCAAATTTGGAGATTCCTAAGGAAGGAGGGCAGACACTTTTGATCTTGCTAAAGACAACCTTTTGGGGGTGAAGCAAGCATCTCACAATTCCAAATTTCTACCAGGGGACCACATTGAATGCCTATAAACCCTTTAACTCCACACACACACACACACACACACACCCAGAAGAATGAGACTCTAACTTCTATTACGAGGGGACTGGATGATGACCACTCTGGCTGCTTCATGCTGAAAAGGGGCATCACTGGGGAAACAGAATCAGGATATTCTTCTGGAGGTCGATCTGAGGGTCCCTGGTAAAATGTGGGTTTGTCTAAAGTACTGACTGCTTGGCTTCTAGTTGTTAAGCCTGGATAATGCAAAGCATGTAAGACAGCTGAATATACACGGTCCTAGCAAGAGTGCAAAAAAGAGGATACATATTGGTCCCAGGCAGGGCAATAACCAAGATAACCATTTCCAGTTTTGAAAGAAATTTCCCCAATATCCAAAGAAATTTTTGTCACCATATACATTTTATTTACTTCCTATAGAGCCTGTCAATCTCCCTTTGAACTAGGTTTGAGTTATCAGTTAGATTAAACAGCATATTCCCCGTAACTGCTCACATCTGATTTGGTTTTTTAGTAACAAGTAATCAATGGCTGCACGATTTTGCAAAATACCTTCTCGAACCTGGCTCAGTTCATCATTGAGATATGTTAAGGCAGTAGCAGTGGCGTTAGCTGTATTTTCTAATATACAAGCCAAATAATTGATCTCTTTATGTGCCGTGCAGCTAGTCCAGGAGCTTATATATATTGCAAACATCTGTTATCAGTGCCTCAGGTAAAGTGTACAACATTCAGGAGTTATCACAGTCTGAGGGTAACAGTTGTTTGGCATGTATAGAATGTGTAGAGGCTGTCACGGGACAGAAGAGAAGAGCGAAGGTCAGAATATGACTTAGGAATTGTGAAAAGAGAAAGGTTACCACAGAGAAGACCCCAGCCTGTTGGCATAGTCACATCATTTGAATAGTCTACATGAGTTATAGAAGAGCATTTATGCTCTCAAGTTAGATCACAGGAGACACAGACACAGTCATTATATATAATAAATAGTAATGGCATGTAGTTTCGTGGCAAGTCCTTAGCTATAGGCAAAGAAGGTACGTTTTGGTTAGTTATCTTTGAAAAGTATTTAAGGGAGGTGCCTATACCTAACAAATGCTGTTGTAATATATTCATAGGTGAGCCTCCTTTTTGCATATAAAAGGATGTATGGTTTAACAGGTTAGAAGCTAGATGATCCCACAGGTTTCCAGTAGGTATGAAAGAACCTGTTTCGTTAAGGACTGTTCAGGCTTGACTGTCATTAACTCACTGTCTGTGAAATCTGGAGCATTTGGGATGACCTTTCTGTTATTAACACTCAGGGTTGAGCATGGGATCCTTATTGTGACTGTGCCAGAGCTGGAAAAGTCAGTCAAGAAAAGGAGTGAGCCGGCATGGCTCACTGGGCTAATCCTCCACTGGCTGTGACGGCACCCGGATTGTAGTCCCGGTTGGAGCGCCGGTTAAGAGTCTCGGTTGCTCCTCTTTCAGTCCAGCTCTCTGCTGTGACCCGGGGAGTGCAGTGGAGGATGGCCCAAGTGCTTGAGCCCCTGCACCCGCATGGGAGACCAGGAAGAAGCACCTGGCTCCTGGCTTCGGATCGGCGCAGTGCACTGGCCGTAGCGGCCATTCGGGGGGGTGAACCAATGGAAGGAAGACCTTTCTCTCTGTCTCTCTTTCTCACTGTCTTCTAACTCTGCCTGTAAAAAAGGAAGGAAGGAAGGAAGGAAGGAAGGAAGGAAGGAAGGAAGGAAGGAAGGAAGGAAGGAAGGAAGGAAGGAAGGAAGGAAGGAGAGAGAAAGAAGGAAAGAAAGAAAGAAAGAAAGAAAGAAAGAGAAGAGAAGAGAAGAGAAGAGAAGAGAAGAGAAGAGAAGAGAAGAGAAGAGAAGAGAAGAGAAGAGAAGAGAAGAGAAGAGAAGAGAAGGAGTGAATGTAGAAGAGTTTCCATGAGTGGCATAGTGAAGATAGGCTATGAAACACAAGTGGTCAGCAGGAGCTGAGTTGAATTGTGGTAACTAAGAAGTTGCTTATCTGAAGGTGAGGTTTTCTTAAACAGCAGCCTGAGTCCCTGAGTGCCTTCACAGAGTAATTGTCTTCTTTGTCGGTGTGAAGCTCGAAGTCTTCTTCAGGTGTTGAGTCTGCTGAGGCTTCCAAAGTCCAGATCTTTACTCTGGTGTGATGGACCCAGGCCTCATGTCCTGAGACCTTTACTGCAGAGGGAGTGGACAGAAGAACAGTGAAAGGACCCTCCCAGGACTCAGAGAGTGAGGGAGAGTGGTGGGGGAGGGCTTTTATTAACACGAAGTCTCCAGGGTTGAATCTAGGAATTCCTACCTTCCGGGGCAGTTTTTCAGGAAATTGCTGAAGAGCTTCTTAGAATTTAGCCAAGTCAGTTACCAATTTAGAAAGGTTAACAGTTTCTTGGTCTGGGGCCAGTGCTGTGGCATAGCAGGTAAAACTGCCGCCTGCACTGCCGGTATCCCATATGGGCGCCAGTTCAAGACCCGGCTGCTCCACTTCCAATCCAGCTCTCTGCTATGGCCTAGGAAAGCAGTAGAAGATGGCCCAAGTCCTTGGGCCCCTGCACCCATGTGGGAGACCTGGAGGAAGCTCCTGACTCCTGGCTTTGGAATGGCGCAGCTCCAGCCGTTGTGGCCACTTGGGGAGTGAATCATCAGATGGAAGACCTCTTTCTCTCGGTCTCTCTCTCTGTCTCTCCTCTGCCTCCGTCTCTCTGTGTGTAACTCTGACTTTCAAGTAAAATAAATAAGTCTTTAAAAAAGCTAGTTTCTTGGTCTGTCACTAGGTCATTAGTAAGAAAGAGTCTCCTATATAATTTCTTTGAAGGGCTTAAGCCTAAATCAGAAGGAGTTTCCAATGCGCATTAAAGCTATAGGTAGCAAGTTTACGCAAAGGGAGAAGAGTCTCCTGAGATGTCTTCCTTAGGTGCCATTTGAGAATATCATTAGTCTTTTCCATGTTTCCTGAGGATTGGGGTCTCCATGCACAATGGAGATGATAGAGGATGCCTAGAGCCTTGGAAACTCCTTGTGTGACTGCTGCCTTAAACGAAGGGCCATTGACACTTTGTAAATTCTTTGGACGTCCAAATCTCAGGATAATTTCTGAAGGAAGAATTTTAGTTACCTCCATGGCCTTCTCGGTTCTTCAAGGAAATGCTGGCCATGGGCATATGTGTGAAGTCCAGCTGCCAAGCCTCTCCTGGATAGCTTTCCTTCCTCTGTATTCCAGGAACCAGGTGTTTATAATTCCTAGGGCTATTTTTGAGACATAGTTCACAAGCTCCTACAACCTGCATGACTATCTTTTGAAAACACTTTCCAGTCAATAGTTGGGCCATCTGTAAGACTTTATCTTGCCCTAGGTGGAAAGCTTGATGGAGGGTTTTGAAAATCTTCCACTAGCATGAGGCAGGGAGATGAATTTTCCCTCCTCAGATCAGAGCCATCCATGGAGCTGAAAGCCATCCCTCTGGTAAGTGCCCATTGGTTCTCTTCAGGTGTACAGTGGGATTCAACCTCTGGTGACAACTCCTTCCAGATGAGGGGGCCTCTAATCTTTCAAGGTGAGGGCTTTCTCTTGCTGCTGACTGGGCAGCTAAGTCTGCTGGTCGATTTCCCTCCACTCTCTCATCTGTCCCTTCAGTGTATTCCTTCCACTTCACAGGGCAGGAACACTGAGGACAATAAATGATCTATTTCCATATTTCTATTTACTTCATGGGAGTCCCAATGACAGTGAGGAAATATCTCTTTCCAAATGCCTGCATGAGCGTGAAGGACTAAGTAGCCACACCTAAAACCTAGTCACCCTCTGATCTTTGCTCAGTTTGAGAGCCCTAGTCAATGCTATCAGTTCAGCCAGCCAGGCACTTACACCAGTGGGCAAAGAGGCGCTCTCAATAGTTTCTGTCCATGTAATAACTGCATACCCAGCTTGGTAGATTCCATGCTCCATAAAGCAACTCCCCCTCTGTGAATAGGCCCCAGTCTGGATTCTCCAAGGGGGGGTCTCCTTAAGATCTTCTCTGGCTGCATAAGTCTGTAACACCATATGTTCAGTCATGTTCGGACCTCTGGGAGGAAACTAGCAGATTAAGAGATGAGTCTGCTTTGATCGGGATTGCAGGGCCTTCTAGTCTAAATGACAATTATCTGTTAACCAAAGGCTTCCTTCTAAGGCAGGCGGTGCAGTCACATTGTGGGTGTATACACTATTAAATCTCACCCCAAGGTAAGCTTGGTGGCTTCAGCTATCAGAAGGGTGATTACAGCTACTGTCCAAAGGGAGGCTGGCCAGGCTTTGGCTACGACATCAAGTTCCTTGCTAAGATACCCTACAGGTTATTGAGGTGGTCCTCTAGTCTGAGTTGGTACTCCTAAAGCCATGCCTTTCCTTTCAGTTACTTATGAAAGGCCTATTTAAGCTGAGTAAAAAATTGCTGGGCTTCAGGATTCTACACCAAGAAATGAGTGCCAGCTGCCTGGGTGTTGCCTGTTAGTTGTACAAGGGGCAAGTTATCTTGCCATACCCAGGGATCCGGAGCCAATTCTGTCGTGCCCAGGAATCCTCTAAGCTGCCGGAGAGTCTTAGGGAGGGAGAGGCTGGCTATAGGCTTAATTGTATCTTCTCCCAGTGCTCCTTTCCTTTAGATATAGTCAAACTCTGATATTTTGCAGAGGGTACAAAGCTGAGCTTTTAACTTTGAGACTTTATAGCCTCTTTGAGCTACAAAGTCCAGGAGGGCCTCAGTGCTCTCTTGGGAATCCTCCTCAATTTAGCACATAGGAAGATGTCAGCTACAGATTGTAGAACAATTACTCAGAGGTAAGAAAACTCTAACAGGTCGTTAGACAAAACCTGTACAAACAGGTATGGGCTGCTGCAGAACCTTGGGGTAATACAGCCCAGGTCAGCTGTGAGGACTGGGTCAAGGGATCCTCAAAGGCAAACAGAAATTGGGGATCAGGGTGAAGGGGAATGCAAAAGAATGCATCCTTCAAATCTAAAACAATGAACCAGGAAGTCCTTTCTGGGATTTATGATAGTATTAGTATCATAGGATATGGTATAGCAATAGTATAGGGATTAGGAACCACAGGATGTATGGACACTACAGCCTCATTAATGAGGAGAAAATCCTATACTGGTCTCCATTTGGATTTTGAACCTCTAAAATTGGTATGTTGCAAGGACTATTGCGTGGCTTTAAAAGTCCCTGTATCATGGGCTGGCGCTGCGGCTCACTAGGCTAATCCTCCACCTGCGGCGCTGGCACCCCTGGTTCTAGTCCCAGTGGGGGCGCTGGATTCTGTCCCAGTTGCTCCTCTTCTAGTCCAGCTCTCTACTGTGGCCTGGGAGGGCAGTGGAGGATGGCCCAAGTGCTTGGGCCCTGCACCCACCTGGGAGACCAGGAGAAGCACCTGACTCCTGGCTTCAGATCAGCACAGTGTGCCGGCCGCAGCGTGCCGGCCACAGCAGCCATTGGAGGGTGAACCAACGGCAAAGGAAGACCTTTCTCTCTGTCTCTCTCTCTCACTCACTGTCCACTCTGCCTGTAAAACAAACAAAAAAAAAGTCCCTGCACCTTGAGTCTGTCTACTATAGCTCTCAGTCCCTTGAGAGTCTCAGGCTTTAATAAATATTGCCTGTGATGGGGAAAGCAGGATGAACCTTTAACATGGATTTCAACAGGCTGGGCAGTTTTAGCCTAACCTACTTTTCCCTGGACACTCGGAATTAATGTCTATTTCTGTTAGAGAGAGCCACATAGTCTTCCCTGGTCCTATAAGAACAGTAATTTTCATTTGAGCTTAGAGATCTCTACATAGTAGAGGTGCTGGACTCTCTGGTATGATCAAAAAGGAGTGAGTAAATATTAGCTCAAGAGTTGGGTAAAACATCTAACTTGAGTCACTCCCAATACTCCCTTGATGGTTGCTGAATGAGAAGCGAGGGGCCAAAGCTATAGCAAAGGACGGAGAAAGTTGTTCTTGTGTCCAGAAGGGAATTTACAGACTTTTCTTCCACTATGAGGACCATCTGGGTCTCCTGGGTGCTAATCTGGTGAGCCACCAGAGTCTGTAAGGAGAGCCCCCGGCCCTTTCAGTCCTGCTTGGGAGATCTGTTGGAAATGACTGACCCAGGAGTTCTTGAGCTTTGGGGCATTAAAATCTCCAATGATTCCCTCTGCAGATAGGGCACGGCCCTGGGGTCCTTTCTGGAAGTCATTGGCAAAGTGTCCACTGCCTCTGCAGCGGAAGCACCTGGAAGGCCCCTGGGGGTCTCGCTGGAACTCAGATGTCTTCAGGAGTGCACCCTTTCTCTTTTGCCCTTGCCCCTCTGTTGGGTCTCTTCCTGATCTCTGTTATAAAAGACTGTGGTGGCCCCTGTAAAAGGTTGTCTAGGATGTTCTCAGGCCCCACTGCAAGTTTCTAGAGGTTTTCGTAATGTCTGGGACAGACTGAACTACAAAGCTATCTTTTAAAAATCCCTGCCCTACTACAGAGTCAGGATCTAATGGCAAATACTTCTTCAGTCTCCCCCAAACATTCCAAGAAGACAGAGGGATTTTCCTATGGCCCCTGGTCTATCAGGGATAGTTTAAAATAATTAAGGGGCCGGGACCTGGTTTTCTTTAAGCCTTCTATAGTACAAGTGGTAAAATACTTCCTCCTCCAATCATCCGGAGAGTCGCTAGGATCCCAGTTAGGATCATCTTGGGAAATTGCCTGTCTGCCAGAAATGAAATGCACTTCTTGATCATGGATAGTATTAAACATTTTTTGGAATGTCCCTTTGGAGCTATCTTCAATTACAATGAAATATTTCTTTAATATGGCAAATTTTTCTTCAGATGTTATATATAATTTTCAAATTTTTTGTTTTTATTTATTTATTTTAAATTTATAAACCAAACTTTGTGTTAGTTCTATAAGTTCCCATATACCCATCACTTCATTTCCCAATTAATATCTTAATTTTGTATCTTTGTCACAATTAATGAATCACACTCATCTTGGCCTATTTTTTTGTGTGTGTTACTATATCAGCTACCTAGAGATGCTTAAATTAAAGAAATTCTTAGAATATAACCTTAAATCTGTTTTTATGTTACTAAAATTTTAAAAATAAATGCAAAAATATTTTAAAAAACAATAATAAAAATAAATTTTTAGACGTTTTAGAGAAGTATTATATATTTAAACTAGTAGACAAATTTATTTAAAAATTTGTAACTTTGCTCCTGTTGATTTCAGAAAAATTAAGAAGCCAAAATGTCTTGCTAAACTCCATTATAGAATTAGCCTATTCAAAATAGTGGCAGGGAAAAGAGAACTGGATATTACAGTTTTGTCCTTGGGATTGGAAGATCTGAAACACAGATGGATGAGCTGGGTCATGTTATGAGGCTCACCGAACTTAAATTCACCAGGGTGATGCTTCTGACTTGCTACAGGCTTCTGACCTCCTATCCCTATTTTGGAAATTGAGTTATAGGGCTTTTGTAAGTAAGGTTATAATGCTTTATTGAAGGAAGATTCAGGAACTTGAAGGATAGATGAGGAACTAGTATCTTAGAAGGTTCCTATAATGTAGTAAATAAATGAATGAGGAAAAATCAGAAAAGATATTACTTGAATCAGGAATTGGCAAGCTTTTGTGCAAAGGGCAAGCAGGCAAATATGCTTATGTGAGCCATGCAGCTTTCCTTGAAACTATCCAGTTGTGTTTTTGGTAGCATAAAAGCAGACATAGATAATATGTAAATGAGTTGTACGCGGCTGTGTTCTAATCTGTTTATGGGCTGTTTGTAGCTTTGCAGACCATGTAAATACAGGCTGCAACCCTTGGCCTGTAGGACAAGGGTTACCCACCCCTCCTAAGAGAGATCCTTTTTGTCTGAGTGGAAAAAGCTGGGTGGAAAAACAAGATTAGGAACCAGAATATTTTCCTGAGTAGCATCTCTTCATCACATCTTGAAGCCTGGGGTGAATACAGCCAGAGCAGATCACACCCAGTTCTGTTCTGACCAACACCCAAGGACGCTGTGTGTACAGGACAGCAGCAAGAAGTAAAAAAACAAAAATAAAAACAAAAATGAAAACAAAAACCTACCAACCAACCAAAAGAAAAAAAACCTGCTTTTTTTTTTGCACTATAAAAAGAGTTTTGGTTTTGAGTTTTTCATAGCTAATGTCTGTCTGCTCCAATAGCTTGAAAAATTCGTGGAAGGCAATGACTGTTTCAATCTTGTTCTCTTCTCTCTGCTAGGCACAATGCTTAGCACATAGCAGCGAACTTTACATGTTAAACCAAGTGAGCTGCATAGACCATTGAGTGTTAGATCTCAGAAAGATCCTTGCAGAAATACACTCAATCTATTCAAAAGAAATAAATTCAACTGCTTTACGTAATGATCCAGAGGTAGAAAGAGAAAATAATATAAGAGATATAACAGAAAATCTTAGCTGCTTAACTAGCTAAAAAGTCACGTAAAACTTCAAGTGAAGTGGACACCTAAGATATCAAAGGTGTCATACTTACATGCAACTCTACCTATTTTAAATAAACCCCATAAAGTGTTTATGTAAAATTTTCTATAAACTTTAGCATCTAAATAACAGACAAGAGCTAGGCCTAACAAGGAGTGCCTGTTTCAGCTTGAGTACAGAAGCTTAGTTTATTCTCTGCCACTGAATCAAATTAGGAGCAGATGGTACACCGGTAACTGGGACCAGATGACATTTCAAAGGGAAGAGGTGCAGGACATTCCAAAGTGCACACTGAACTTCTTTCCACAAAGACTGATGTCAATTAGTAGGACACTGTAGTCACTGAAATTACACGTAGTGACTGAATTACCTTGAAAATGAAGCAATTCATTTTTATAAACTGACATCGTTCAGTATTTGGGGGAAAATTAACAGCGATCAGAGACTTTATAGGTATTTTTTCAAGTTTTTACACACTCCATTCTACAAGACCTGCTTTTTTACACAAAATAATAATCTTTTAGTATTTGGCTTTCTTTTGCTCTTAGAAATCCTTTAGTTAAAAGGAAAATTATATTTTGTTAAACCAGCAAAAAAAACTTTCTAAAAAGTGTAAACAGTTAAGCCGTCTTAAAATTACTTTATGTTCTACTTCCCCTGCTACATTATTTAAACAAGCAAAAAGCTAGACATTTGTTATAGTTCTCAACTTTAGTATAATCCAGAAATACACATTTTCAATTCTAGCACATTAGTTTTTAGCAACTCCTGTGAGAAGGGTCTATGGGAGTAGCCACATGGAAAGGTATTATGATTTTATTTGTCTCCTGTAGGAGGCCATGCACGTTATACTAGTGTGGCTCTGACCACTGTTGCTGACATGTCAGGAAGACCTGTTTGCTGCAAATAAAAATCACTGCATGGAAATCCACTGAAGACTATCACTTCTGTGGCTAAGCACACCATAGGAAAAACCAGTGCTTAGCGTGTCATAATCAGGGGACGGACTGGAGTAGATGGAAGAGAATATCAATGTCACTACTTTTCTTAAGAGCCATTGGATACTGCAGTGAGCACTGTGATCTAGCCAGCAGGACCAATCTCACTACATACAGCTTTTGCTTTCTTTTCTTGGCGCTTTTGTTCTTACCATTTTGTTCTTACCATTTTGTTGCCTGTCTTCTCAATTCCAGTTGCTCATCTCTTTAGGGCCTTACAACTGAAGCCTGTGGTATCCCTTCCAAATGTGTACAGCAGTTATTAGTTAAAGGAGAGACTGTGAACTTAATTATATTTGGAGATCAAGATCTTAAAGAAGGATTTGAGCTGGTTATAATGAGATAGCCCCATACGGAGTCTCAGAGTCTATCTCTTCCAAACTAAACTGCACCCTGAAATACACTTACATGTGCCATATGAGAATGGGAGGGCCAATGTTGCCATGAGTGCTGATTTTTTGAAGAATTTTGCGGGCTGGCGCTGTGGCTCACTTGGCTAATCCTCCGCCTGCGGTGCCGGCACCCCGGATTCTGTCCCGGTTGCCCCTCTTCCAGGCCAGCTCTCTGCTGTGCCTGGGAGGGCGGTGGAGGATGGCCCAGGTCCTTGGGCCCTGCACCCACATGGGAGACCAGGAGAAGCACCTGGCTCCTCGCTTTGCCACTTGGGGGATGAACCAATGGAAAAAGGAAGACCTTTCTGTCTCTAACTCTGCCTGTCAAAAAAAAAAAAAAAGAATTTTGCAATCTTATTTTGAAAATTCCTAATCTATAAGAGTTGGCAGATAATTTAAATGATCAAATGTGTCATTGTACATCTTGAACACAAAAGTATCCCTTCTTTAATGACTCCTTTGACAAAGTCATTTATGTATGAAGCTTTGAATGTTTCACACTCACTATATGAGCAAATAGAAACATTTTCTTAAATGTTTAGATAAGTATTGATTTAAATATCTTTTAATTATAATTAGTTTTTTTATCTTTATCCAAATAGAATTTAGACTCCTTTAGATAAACTGAATCTATTCTTTTTTAAATATATATTTATTTGAAAAGCAGAGTTACAGAAAGGCAGAGTCAGAGTCTTCTATCTGCTGTTTCATGCCCCAAACTAAAAAAACTAATTTTCAAAAACAAAGTGAAAATTAAGTATGACAAGAAGTTATATACAGTAAGATTGAAATAGAATAATAATTTTCCATAACATTGAAATTTCACCTGTTTTTGACCAACTGTAGCTTTTGTCATAGGCTCAAATGTGACATGAGATGAAAAAAAGAAAAACCTCTATAAATTGCGAATGACTACAGAAATTATGTGTGTTATTCTTCCGAAAGAATCAGATATTTTTGTACTTCAATAACAATGCAATAAATGTCTCATAATTTTTTTCTCTTTCTTCACCAATTCATGCTTGATTATTGTATTTGTTTTTGTTTAAATCTTAGTACTTTGATACAAAGAAATCTCTTCATAAAATTGCCTTAATTTCTCTAGATTTATTAACTAGTAAACTAATCCCTTTAAAAGTAGTGCTGCTTTTAGATTTGAGTAAGTCTTTGCATTTATGTATGACAAAGTGAAATAAAATGGCCTTCCTTCTGAGGTTTCAAAGCAGAGTATATCTTACGTTTAGTATTTTACTTCCCTTGGCTTACTCTGTCAATATAACTCTCTCAAGACAACAGTTTTAAGGGAAAAGTTACTGCAGATGGATAATGTCCCTAAGGGAAATAATTAAGGTCAGTTGGATAAAATTGAAGTTTAAAACTATAATGAAGATGAGAATTATAAAGAAAATGTGCTTTTTCGTATATCCACATTGAAAAACTTTATATGCACATATTTGAAGAAGAAAAATGAAAATAATTTTTTGTTATAAAAAGTAAGAATTCTAACATTTACTTAGGATAGTAAAGAGGGTTTTGTGTTTGCAGTAGGAGAGAGTTCATTTATAAGATCAACTTCCAGTACCCATTAGATTTTTAGAATATTTTGTGCTCAGATTTTTTTCCCCTTTTCTCCTAAACAAGGAACTAATGTTTGAAAGGGTTGTACTTAAAGTGACCTGAGGTTAACCCAAGCCTCACTTTTCAAATTCCTATTTTGGTTTTCAAAGGTGGTCTTGCCCCTGCCCTTGGCATCTGGGAAAGCCAAATCCTTCCTGACTGCCAAATCTTAGTGAGAAATGGCAAACAGATTAATAGGAAAGTGGGGCAGAAAAACCCTTCCGTTGGTAACTAGAAGTAGAGCCAACAGTGAAAGAAAGTGTGGCTGGGAGCAAACTTGGTTAGCCAAAAATACAGAAGAGATTCAGAGCCTCTTTGATACATAGTCAGTCATAAAGCTTCATCTGTGAATTTTGTATTTTTGTTTTCTTGGCATTTTTTGATGTATTTAATATCTCAAAAATATTTATAGAATCCACAATGGTATTTTGTGTCCATATTTTGTATTTGATGAACAGACCAATTTAATTAGTCTGGGTTACTTGCATTTTTTGTGACAAACACGAATTCAAGAAAAGAGTACTTTTCATTCGAGGATAAATATAGGAGGGAAGTGATCTTTCAGTCAAGGGTTCTTCCAATGAATACTAACACACCTAAAAAAACAGCTTTCATGTTTATTAGGTTGCTGATGACATTAATGAGCTGCCATTATCTGAGGAAAAAGTTCGTCATTAAGTCTCCAGATGTGGGGAATTTGTCACCTATGTTTTCTGTAACTTGTCATCTTGCACTGAAGTTTCCATTCTGGCCTGCTGACTCTCACCTCTGCTACCTCCCAAGTCTCCCACTGGGACTCCGTGGAACTTTGGAAGGGCAAGGGAGAGTGAACAAGGGGAAGGGTCATGTGGAGTGTTCTAAGCGGAGGCAGTAAGAGGAAAGAGTGAATTCAGAGATCTGCAAGATGCCGCTATGTGTGGCTAGAGCCTGGCTATAAGGGAGGGACAAATCAGCAAGGGCCTCCTAGTCTTATTAACAGGTTTAGACGTTGTCCTCAGGGACATAGGAAGGCTTATAATCAGAGAACTTGATTAGGTTTTTTGATGCGAGTAGTTTCACCTTCTAGAAATCCAGTAAATTTCAAATGGTTCTTAATTGCAAATGGGGGTAAAAAAATTTTAAGTTAAACAGAAATCACAGAATACAATATGTGAATATAGCAAAAGTGAAGCTATTCTTTCCTTCTGATTTGAGCTCATTGCTATACATTATCATCTATGTCTCTGTGATGATCTGCTTTGGAAGCTGTGGAGACAAACTCCATCTCCTGTTCCCACTATTTGCTCTTTCAAAGCCACTAGGGCTCAGCAGCAGAATTGAGTGGACTCACACCAGGGGGAGAAGATGATAAAGGAACACAGAAGCACATTTCTTTTGATCCAATGCAACAACAAATGATTAAAAACATATGTATATTGTCTATGATATAATGAAAATGATGACTAGCAAAAAAAAGAAAATAATCTCATTCCTACATGGATAAGGATATATTTTTTGCATAATTACCTTTCAATATGACTGTTATGGTCTTGCCAATTAAAGTTATAATGAATAAAACTTTGTCTAAATTTGTTTTCTAAAATATTATAGAAATTCAGATGAATGTGCTATAAATTGTTTAGAAAAAGAAAAAAATGATGTTTAATGAAAGTAGTCAAGAATGGAGCAGAGGATTTTTTGTATTTATCAAGTAGCTTTTTATTCATTAATTCAGTCATTTACTCATTTATTAGTCAATCAACGCATCAATCAAACAGAAATTAATACATGTTGAATATCAAATATGCCAGGCATTGTGTTAGATGTTAACAATAGCATGAAAAACATAGCAAGATTCTTGCCCTTAAAGGATGCATAGATAAATAATAATACCAATTCATGCATTCCCAGGGCTTAAAATGTAAGTGTAAAAGCAACTTCTACAGAAGTACAGAACTTCTCATATTACAAAGTGTTTTAATACACATCACCTAATTGAGTTTTTGCAATAATATTTTTGTAAAACTTGTCATAGTATTTTCAGATTTACAGAAGGCATACTCAGAATTGTGCCTTAAATCGAATTCTTCATACACAGTCCCATGTTCTGCACCCACAAAATGGTTGCTAATAGGATGACCTTCAGAGAAGAAGGGAAAAAGAAAGAGAGAGGAAGATTGAAAGACAGGTCATCTGCAAAGCAACAGTAGGCAGCTAGAGATAGATGAAAGTTGGTAGGACTTGAATGAGTAAAGATCTTGGACAAGGACACTCCAGGGTGAGAAAAGAACATGAGCAAGAGAATGCCATACATTCCCATTTGGTAAGAACATAAGGTTTCTGGAGTGGGTGGAAAATATGGAGGGAAAAAAGGATAAGGAGCAAGTAACCCAGGGTCATTGAGATTACAATCTATGTGGGATCAAGTCTCCTCAACTGTGTGTAATAAAACAAAGAAGATGGACTAGAAAAGCTATAACGTTTCTTGCAGTTCTAATGTTACATAACTTTTTGATACTATAGCTTCTAAGTAGAATATTATTAAAATATATTTATGATTATTAAAATATAACCATGAGGAGTTTAATAATCTGAATGATTCCTCTTTTTAGATCATCCTAAGTGTCAGCTGATCTTCCAATAAATTAGCTTTGGCCATGCTATCCTAACAAAAAAAAATTTATCAGTTGACAACAGAACAAATACTAGAATGAGTCCTTCTGAACTTTTTCACATGGCATTCCATATTCAATAGATATTTATTGTGTTGAACAACTACTCATAAAGTATGGAGGCTTTGAGGGCCTGGATATACTCAGTAAAATAAGAAGAAAAGAAGTTGCCGTGTTTGCTATCTATGGTATCTTCTGGATTCTTGAAGTTAAAATAGCTTAAGCAGTGTAGGATAGAGTTAAGCCAAGTCTAGTGTTGTTCACATTGAACATATATAGTAAGGTCAAAATGTAATTAGGAAAGGGAAGAAGAAATATTTTTTTTAATTTTTATTTTATTTTTATTTTTTATTTTTTGACAGGCAGAGTGGACAGTGAGAGAGAGAGAGACAGAGAGAAAGGTCTTCCTTTGCTGTTGGTTCACCCTCCAGTGGCCGCCACGGCCCGCACTCTGTGGCCGGCGCACCACGCTGATCTGATGGCAGGAGCCAGGTGCTTCTCCTGGTCTCCCATGGGGTGCAGGGCCCAAGCACTTGGACCATCCTCCACTGCACTCCTGGGCCACAGCAGAGAGCTGGCCTGGAAGAGGGCCAACCAGGACAGAATCCGGCGCCCCGACCGGGACTAGAACCTGGTGTGCCGGCACCGCTAGGCAGAGGATTAGCCTAGTGAGCCGCGGCGCCGGCGGGAAGAAGATATTTTTTTTAAATCTCAGACAAAATATTCATTATGGACTTCTTTTAGGAAGCATTAAACACACAAGGCCATCACTATTGCTTCTTTTATGAAATAGACAATAGTTATTGAGACAGATCTCCCAGTTCTTTTGTAATCAAAGACATACATAATCATTCTGATGATTCTGACCCTGTAAGCTGCCTATCCTCCTAGTTATGGGAGAGATAAAGAAGACAAAGTGCATGCATGAAAGCTCAGAGATTTTTCTAAGGGTTTCTGAGACTTTCAGAGCTGAGACTCATAATCTCTAATGATGACTAACAGTAATTGTGTACTTTCTAGTCAACTATTATTAAATCACATCAATTTTAAAAACTGAAGTTTTTATTATTAATCTCTAATATTTTAATTTCTTCTCATCAGTTTTTAGCTGACATTCCAACATTTTATTTATCATCCAAAGACAGGAATCCAGTTTTAGTAAATAGTGAAGTGCAGCTGTGTCCAGTAGAACTTTCTGTCATGAAGGAAATGCTCTTTGCCTGCACTATCTGATAGGTAGCCACTAGCCACTTGGCCACTTGTGACCACTGAGCAGTTGAAATATGCCTATTGCTACTGAGCAGTGAACTTTAAGTCATGTTCAATTTGAGTTAAATTAAATCTAAGTAGTCACATGTGGATAGTGGCTGCCTATTGAACAATCGAGTTTGTTCCTTACGCAATAGACTTATTTCCTTTTATGAGTTTCTATATTAGATGTGTTCTGCATCATCTTAAGAGCAAGACGGACATAACTTTCTTTTTTTTAACATCCTATCAAGGTTAATAACATTATTCAGATGATGCTTTGCTTATTTTAGCCAAATAGGATTTTCTACCTTTCTATTAGAAGCAGAGGACTGCTTCCTAGTAGTCATAGACCTTCATTCTGGAAAATATAGAAAGAAATTGAGGTAGCTAATGGACCTTTGTCTTGTCTCACCTTTAAAATCTAGTTGGTGAGGGTTCTGTGTTGCATAATAGGTAAATACATTGCTTGCAATGCCAGCATCCTGTGCAAGACACTGGTTCATGCACTGGCTGCTCGACTTCTAATCCAGCTACTTAATAATGACCTGAGAATAGCAGCAGAAGATGGCCCGAATGTTTGGGCCTCTGCACCCCACGTGGGAGACCTGGATGAAGCTGCTGCCTCTTGGTTTCGGTCTGGCTCAGCACTAGCAGCTACAGACTTCTGGGGCATGATCCACAAGATGAAAGATTCTCCCCCTGACCCTGTAACTCTCACTTTGAAATAAATAAATAAACAAAATCTCACTGGTGATAGTTCTTATTTTTAATTAAAATGAATAACCATATATAGTTTTTATTAACATTCAGTTAAAGAAAGTATGACAGTGTTTTTGCTGCATGAGGACTAACCATTCCTTGGAAACCTGTCAACCCATTTTGTAGCAATTCAAAGTCATTTACCCTGAAATTACGTTTATGAGCAAAGAACTAAAGACCAAAAGATGTGCTTTATAAATATGGGCTGAAGTGTGAATCAGAGCAAATATTCAGTAGAATAGAATCCTAATGAGAAGATTCTGGGCCCATCTGGGGCATTCTGAGTAGGCTGGAACAAAGACTGCCTCTCACCACAAATATATACTTTATATTAGCATTGCTTTTCCACTTAGGATAAGAAATGAAAATTATTTTAAATTTTCAAAATTCATCCTCAATACTGGTAACAGTATCAACAGGATGAGTGAGTTAAAGCTTGCTTGAGAAGAAAGATGAGAGATTGACCGGGATTTTCTGTCAAATGGAGTGTAAAAATGGTAAACCCTGTAAGCTTTGCAGGCCACAAAATGTCTGTCAAAAATATTCAACTCTGTCTTTGTGGTGTGAAAGCAGCTGCAGATTATGGGTCAGTGAATTTGGGTGTTTCTGTTTCCACAAAATTGTATTTATCACAGCAGGAGTTGAGCCAATTTTGGCATATAAACCTTGGTTTGCCATACCTTATGATACAGTAAAGATCTGAAAACTGAAAGGTGCTCAAGAATCTTCTGGCAGGGTTTTGTTTTTGTTTATTTTATTATTTATTTGTTTATTTTTACAAAACAGCTTCCAAGCTCATACTTCCACTGGTTCTTTTTTTTTTTTTAAGATTTATTTATTTATTTGAAAGTCAGGACTAAGAACCAAAGGGATCACATAAACAAGAATAGTGTCTGCAAACACTAGCTGATAGAATAAAAAAGGAAGAGAATGATCCAACATGGGAAGTGAGATACACAGCAGACCCATAGAATGGCAGATGTCCTAAACAGCACTCTGGCCTCAGAATCAGCCCTTAAGGCATGCGGATCCAGCTGAAAAGCCCATGAGATTATTTCAGGCATGGAAAGCCAAGACACTCTGGGGAAAAAAAAAAAACCTAAATGAAAGATCTCCGCGAGTGAGATCCCAGTGGAAAGAACAGTTCATCAAAGAAGGAGGTACCTTTCTCTGAAGGGAGGAGAGAACTTCCACTTTGACCATGGCCTTGTCTAAATATGATCAGAGTTAGTGAACTCAAAAGGCTTCCATAGCCTTGGCAGCTCATGACAAGAGCCTAGGGTGATTATTGATGCCAAAAACAGGAGTGTCAATTTGTTAAGCCAACAACAGGAGTCACTGTGCACTTACTCCTCATGTAGGATCTTTGTCCTTAGTGTGCTGTACATTGAGATTTAATGCTATAACTAGTACTCAAACAGTATTTTTCACTTTATGTTTCTGTGTGGGAGCAAACTGTTGAAATCTTTACTTAATGTGTGCTAAACTGATCTTCTGTATATAGAGAGAATTGAAAATGAATCTTGATGTGAATGGAAGGGGAGAGGGAGTGGGAAAGGGGAGGGTTGCGGGTGGGAGGGAACTCATGGGGGGGAAGCCATTGTAATCCATAAGCTGTACTTTGGAAATTTATATTCATTAAATAAAAGTTAAAAAAAAAAGAGTAATACAGAGAGAAGAGAGGCAGAGAGAAGGGTCTTCCATCTGCTGGTTCACTCCCAACTTGGCCATAATGTTTGGAGATGAGCCGACCCAAAGCCAGGTACCAGGAGCTTCTTCCAGGTCTCCCATGAGGGTGCAGGGGCCCAAGGAGTTGGTCCATCTTCTACTGCTTTCCCAGGCCATAGCAGAGAGCTGCATTGGAAGAGGAGCAGCTGGGCTTGAACCGGCTCCCATATGGGATGCCGGCACATCAGGCCAGGAAGTTAAGCCACTGCGCCACAGCCCTGGCCCCTCCATTGGTTCTGATACAGAACAGTTAAATGATGGAAAACTATATTTTGAGTAACTCTTCAGGGGACTATTTTCTTTCTTTCTTTTTTTTTTTTTTTTTTTTTTTTTGACAGGCAGAGTGGACAGTGAGAGAGAGAGACAGAGAGAAAGGTCTTCCTTTGCCGTTAGTTCACCCTCCAATGGCCGCTGCGGCCGGCACGCTGCGGCCGGCGCACCGCGCTGATCCAATGGCAGGAGCCAGGTGCTTCTTCTGGTCTCCCATGGGGTGCAGGGCCCAAGCACTTGGGCCATCCTCCACTGCACTCCAGGGCCGTAGCAGAGAGCTGGACTGGAAGAGGAGCAACCGGGACAGAATCCGGCGCCCTGACTGGGGCTAGAACCTGGTGTGCCGGCGCCGCTAGGCAGAGGATTAGCCTAGTGAGCCGTGGCGCTGGCCTCGGGGGACTATTTTCAAATACTAACATTGTGAAACATTAGAGTAAAATTGCTTTAAACAGATTATCAGATAGCCTTGCAGACTGGAGGGCTGCAACAGGTCGATGTACAACCCCAGACACCAGTGCCTGCATTTTAATATATTGATGAGATATCAGCTCAGCCATCAGTTTGAAGATGTCCTGTAAATTTTCAGAAACCACTCACACCTCCTTTAACAAACCCAGGTCAAAGTGACTGTGCAGAATTCAGTTTAATTCCATAACTTCAGTCTCAAATAGATCTGTTTTTATTTTGTCATTCAGCTTTACTATTTTTAATCTGTTTTATAATTATGAACACATAGTGTTCCCTATAAATACATTTCTAATGTTGCAGGTTTTAAATGATGGGCACGGATTTAGAGGCCTTAATCACAAATCTTGGATTCTATTTCTTTTTTTTTCTTCTTTTGGTATCTGCAAAGATTTAGTTGACCTCTGTAGCATGCTGGGCTGCTGCTGAGCTGTATTTCTTCCATGGAATCAAAAGAAGTGACTCAAAAGAAAAGCTAAAGAAACTTTCTTTTATCAGTGGGTAATTGTGACATGATAAATTAAAAGTACATTTTCTGAAAACAGTCATGATTTCAGAAATTTTATTTCAGAAACTAATTTTCTAATTTCTTATGCAATCATAAACTTTATTGAGAATTTAATTAATGCACAACCTCAGAGTGGTTAAAATCTGGGGTTTACAAACTGGAGTTCACATACCGCAGGTAGTAGACTTCAAGGGATGAATCAGTATAGAAAGTGATAAGGGAATCAATTTCCATGTCTTACCTTGCATTACTATTTCCTAAAGGTGACTTGTTCCCGAAATGTCTATATAGAATGCATTCACAGGGTCAGCTCCAAGGGCATATGATCTGGATAGTAGCACAGTACACGATGCTTGCTTTAGTGCTCTCTGTTGTAATCCTAAAATTCTTTATAACTTTTAGACAAAGCATCTTGTATATCCCTCTTGCAATTGTGTCCCCAAATCATGTGTCTGTTCTTGCATTTAAGTATCACTCTGATTTTGATTTACTAAAACTCCACCTAGTAACTTTATTCCCATTTTAGAAAATGTAGTTGTACCCCGCATTTACAAATCTTTCCAAAATATATTACTCTGGGGAAGAGCCAGGATGGCTAATAGTGAGAATCCATGTTGATCTAGCCACAGAAAGATACCAGAAAAACAAAGGAAGGACCGCATTATCAGTGGAGAATGGACAAAACAGAACAGAAATGCCATAGAGCAACGGAGCTACAGGACAGACACACACCACTGTCAGCTGTGCCGCCAGCTACCCTGCATCTACATGATTGGCTCCCAGCTAGGAAATGCTGTCTTGCCATGATATCAGGAAGCAATAAGCTGTCACAGTCCTGCCACTGGCAGCTTTAACTGGGGAGAATTCCACAGTCCCCACTGACTTCAAGTCCAGCCTGTGGAGCTGAAAGGGGTCTGAGTTAGCACTTTGTTCCATGAAGGGAAGTCAAGACGCCTCCCTTTTTTTTCTCCCTACCAAAGTGGGAGACTATTTGCCATGGTGAGTTGCTGTAGACTCTACTCTGACTCAGGAGACAGCCAGCAGTCCTGCTACCAGAGCTACCAGAGCCAGGGACAGGGCATCTTGCAGGACAGAGAGTGGACCCCCTCTAACCTATGACTGTAGGAGTTCTAGGTATAAGCCTTGGAGCTAAGAAGGTCACAGTACTGGCTGAGTACCCATACACCCACCCAGTCTGACTGCAGAGACTCAAAGCTTCCTGCACACTGGGGAAAAAATCTCATGGTGGGGTCAAGGGACACAACACAAAGTGAGTCAGTGCTCTGGAAAGTGTACATGTTTGCATGGATGGAATTTGTTGGCAATGTGAGTTCACTCGAAGCTGTGAATCATCTAGTTCACCCTGGCACAGAGCAAAGATGGGACTGTCAACACTGGCTCTGATCCCCCAACTGACTATAGCCAGAGACACTCCACGATACCCATCTTAGGTCACTTGCCTCACCCACAAATGATGGCCAGAGTTCCCTGGCCCCACCCAGCATTTGTCACTGGAACTCAAGTGAAAGCCTCAGGAATAAAACATTCAGTCAAATATATGCATATCGAACCAAAAAAGACACAGAATAGCCAAAGCCATTTTAAATAATAAAAACAAAGCTGGAGGTATCACAATACAGCATTGTAAGACAACCTACCAAGTTATAATCAAAACAGCTTGTTCCTGGCACAAAAATAGACATGTAGATCAATAGAAACCCCAGAATTTGACCCATGCATATACAACCAATTAATCTTTGACATTAAATCATTTCCTGGAGAAAATACAGTCTCTTCAACAAATGGTGCTGGAAAAATTGGATTTCTACATGCAGAAGTTTGAAACAAGACCACTACCACACACCCTACACAAAAATCAAATCACAGTGGATAAATGTTCTAAACTTAAGACCTGAAACCATCAAATTACTAGAGGACAATGTAGGAAAAAGTGTTGCAAGACATTGGCCTAGGCAAATACTTCTTGTATCCGACCCTTGAAGCCTAGGCAATAAAAGCAAATATATACATATAGGATTACATCAAGCTAAGAAGCCACTGCAAAGCAAAGGAAACAATTAAAACATTTAAACTGTAACCAATAGAATAACAGAAAATATTTTCAAGCTCTATATCTGATAAGGGATTGATATCCAGAATGCGTAAGGAGCTCAAGAAACCCAACAACATCAAAGCAAACAATCCAGTTAAGAAATGAAAAAAATTATGAACAGGCATTTTTCAAAGGATGAAATACAAATGACCAACAGACACATGAAAAAAATGCTCAAGATCAAAAACTGTCAGGGAAAATGAAAAGAAAAACCATAGTGAAGTATTACCTCACACCAGTTAGAATGGCTAATATCCAAAAATCAAAAAATAACAAGTGGTGGTGAGATTATAGAGAAAAGTCTACACTAATATGCTTGTAGTGGAGATGTAAATTCGTACAACCATTATGGAAAGCAGTATGGAGATTCCTCACAAAACTAAAAATAAGTCTATAATATGACCTAGTTGTCACACTACTGGAATTATATCCAAAGGAAATTAATTCTGTATAATAAAGCAATACTGCACTCTGATAGAAGCTCAAATCACAATAGCAATGAGGTTGAATAAACCTAGATGGTCACTTCTTTATCCTGATCACTGTATAAAAATGTCGTATGTATGCTCTATGGAATATATTTCAGTCATAAAAAGAATAGAACCCTAAAATTTGCACAAAATGGATGCAACTGGTTATCATTATGCCAAAACCAGAAAGACAAATATCATAAGATTTTTTCTTATTTGTAGAAGTTAATATACAGAGAATAAAAATTGTTTGGATACCACATCATTTAGTATTTAGTTATAAATATTTCTTCCCTGAATCATATCATGTAAATGATAATATACTCTTTTTTCCCACATTAAAAAAATTGTGAGTGGGGAACAGTGAGGACTTGTGGGGGACAATAAGTTTTTTTTTCTTAATTTAGATGTTGTTTATGTGTGTGCTCAGAGGATAAAAACTCATTTATCTATACATTGCTGTGGATTTGTTGGTATGTATGCTGTATTTCAGTAAAATGTTTCAAAAAACACTTAAATTTAGAATTTAAATATAATGTTAAAGCTCACTTGATTTTTTAAAATTTGTTTAAGGAAAACAACTTCATGCATTTAATATATACAGATTTGGGAACATGATTCTCCCCCCCCTACCTCCCTCCCACCCATGCTCCCAATTTTCTTCCTTTTCCCTATTTTTTTCCCATTCTTATTCTTAAAAGAGATCAATTTTCAGATAATTTTATGCTCGTAAGGCTATCCTACACTATATAGAAAGTTCACCGAAGAGGCCAGCGCTGTAGCTCACTTGGCTAATCCTCCACCTGTGCCCGCACCCCGGGTTCTAGTCCTGGTTGGGGTGCCTATTCTGTCCCAGTTGCTCCTCTTCCAGTCCAGCTCTCTGCTGTGGCCTGGGAAGGCAGTGGAGGATGGCCCAAGTGCTTGGGCCCTGCACTCGTGTGGGAGACCAGGAGGAGGCACCTGGCTCCTGGTTTTGGATTGGCACAGCACACCGGCCATAGTGGCCATTTGGGGGATGAACCAATGGAAAAAGGAAGACCCTTTCTCTCTGTCTCTCTCTCTCTCACTAACTCTGCCTGTCAAAAAAAAAAAAAAAAAAAAAAAAGGAAGTTCACCGAAGAGTATGAAGAATAAAGGGAAAGAGAACAAAAACAAATAAATGAACAAGAAAAACATTGTTCCTCTATAGTCAAGGCAAAGGCTATTCAAAAACATTGTACCTCAAGGTGTCAGTTTCACTCCTATAGATTACCTATTTTTATTTTTTTTATTTGACAGGTAGAGTTGTAGACAGCTAGAGAGAGAGACAGAGAGAAAGGTCTTCCTTCCATTGGTTCACTCCCCAAATGGCCACAATGGCTGGCGCTGCACCAATCCGAAGCCAGGAGCCAGGTGCCTCTTCCTGGTCTCCCATGCGGGTGCAGGGGCCCAAACACTTGGGTCATCCTCCACTGCCATTCTTGGCCACAGCATAGAGCTGGACTGGAAGAGGAGCGACCAGGACTAGAACCTGGCACTCATATGGGATGCCCCCGCTGCAGGCAGAGATTTAACCAAGTGAGCCATGGTGCTGGCCCCTAGATTACCTTTTAGTACTCTGTTAGTTACTGCAGATCAGAGAGAAAATATGGTATTTGTCTTTTTGTGACTGGCTTATTTCACTAAGTGTAATTATTCCAAGTTGCATTCATTTTGTTGCAAATGACAGGATTTCAATTTTTTGTACTGCTGTGTAGTATTCCATAGTGTATACATACCATAATTTCTTTATCCAGTCTTCAGTTGATGGACATCTGGGTTGATTCCATTTTGTAGCTATTGTAAATTGAGCTGAAATAAACATGGGAGTGCAGATCACTCTTTCATATGGTGATTTAATTTCCTTTGGATAAATTCCCAGGAGTGGGATGCCTGGGTCATATGGTTGGTCTATATTCAGATTTCTGAGCTACCTCCATACTGTCTTCCATAGTGTCTTTACCAGTTTATCCTCTCTCCAACAGTGGATTAGCATACATTTTCACCACATCCTCGCAAGCATTTGTTTGTCGATTTCTATATGAAAGCCATTCTAACTGGGGTGAGGTGAAACCTCATTGTCATTTGGATTTGCATTTCCCTGATGGCTAGTGATCCTGAACATTTTTTCAAGTGTCTGTTGGCCATTTGGATTTCCTCTTTTTGAAAAATGTCTGTTTAATTCTTTGCCCTTCTCTTAACTGGGTTGTTTGTTTTGTTGTTGAGTTTTTTTTTATCTCTTTATAGATTCTAGAGATTTGTCAGTTTCATAGTTTGCAAGTATTTTCTCCTATTCTGTCAGTTGCCTCTTCACTTTGCTGAGTGTTTCTTTCACAGTGCAAAAGATTCTCAGTTTGTTGTATTCCCACTTGTTAGTTTTGGCCTAATAACCTGTGCTTCTGGGGTCTTCCCCAAGAAGTCTTTCCCTTTTCCAATGTCTTGAGGGTTTCCCCAATGTTCTTCAGTAATTTGATGATATCACATTGTAGGTTTAGGTCTTTGATCCATTTTGAGTGGATTTCTGTGTAAGGTGTAAGATAAGGGTCTTTCATATTTCTGCACATAGAGATCCAGTTTTCCCAGAATCATTTGTTAAATAGACTGTCTTGGCTCCAGGGTTTTATTTTTGCTCCTTTGTCAAGATAAGTTGGTTTTAGATGCATGGATTGATTTCTGGAATTTCTCTTCTGCCCCGTTGGTTTACACTTCTGTGTTTTTTGCCCTGTTGTATGACTTGAGGTCTGGTATTGTGATGCCTCCAGCTCTGTTCTTACTATTTAAGATTGCTTTATCTACTCAGGGTCTTTTGTATTTCCATATGAATTTTAGTATCATGTTTTCTAGATCTGACAATATTGTTGGTATTTTGATTGAAATCACATTGAATCTCTAAATTGCTTTTGGTAGTATGAATATTTCGGTGATGTTGATCCTTCCAATCAATGAACATGAACGATTTTTCCACTTTTTTGTCAGCTTCTATTGCTTCTTTAATGTTTTATAATTTTCATAATAGAGAACTTTGATGTCCTTAGTTAAATTTATTCCAAAGCATTTAAATATTTTTGTAGCTATTGTGAATGGGATTGATCTTAGAAGTTCTTTCACAGGTATGACATTTTCTGAGTGTACAAAGGCTATTGATTTAATGTGTTGATCTTATATCCTGCTACTTTACGAAACTCTTTTATGAGGTCCAATATTCTCAAAGACTGTGGAGTTCCTTAAGCTCTCCCACCAGCTGTATCAACAGAGGCATGCGCCCTTGCAGTACCATCTCATCTGGTTTCGCAAGGCAGGTACTTTTTTCCCCTGGATCCAACATACTTGGTTTTTGTTTTGTCGCTCCTTGTTCTGTGTCTGCAGCTTCCACATGGGCCTGGGCCATTTCTACTTCTTTCACAGAACCTCCCAGTTTTTCTTGCAGTTTTACCCTGAAAGTGTACTTTCTCCAGTTTTTTTAATGTTGATTTCACTTATCCTAAATCAGACTGCCTTCTCACTATTCTACCATCTTTGAACAAAAGCTCACTGGATTTTGCAAAACAAGTACACTGCTGTGGAACAAGAAGAGACTGGAGAATGTAAAATTATTCTGGCTGCAAATAAAGGGGCAATTCAAAAATATTGGTTAAACCTAGGCAGGATATCTCATGTTTCTCTGCCTGTGTGTATTTCTTTGAGGTTAAAATCAGATTTTAGAAATGTGTGATCCTTCTCATTTGTGTAAGTGCTCTGAATTCCTAGGGTAATAAGAATTTTATTCTTGCTCTAATTCCTTTTGTCCTTAGACAACATTGAAAGTATGCAGCACTCTGGAAGGATAGTTCCACGTATGCAAAGCAAAGTGAACAATAGTGAAAGTAGGGTGCTAAGTTCCCTCCGAGTCACCATGCCGTGGCAAGGCCCTGGCTCTTATCCATCTGCCTTCATCCCATCTTTCTACTTTGGAATTGCAATCACAATGAATATGCTTGCCTTAAGTACTGCGAAGGAGTATTTAAAAGGGAAAGGTGAAAACAACCACCTTTGGAAAGACTCTAAGTCAAATTTAGCTAAGGTTAATAACTGGAACTAGCAGAGGTGATTAGGTTTCACAGAGCTACTATATACAAACAGCGAATTATATCTTAAGTTTTTATTATTTCTATTTAAAAATATTGAGTGTATTTAAGATATGTTAGATATTATTTTAGGAGTTTTTATATGCTATTTCATAAAGAAAAGAATAAGACAAATGTTATTCCTTTCACATGAAACTTACATTCTAGTAAAAGAAAAAAGTCAAAAAACCATAGATACACTAAACATGTGAGTTATGTTAAGAGGTCATACCTTGTAGGAAAATAGAAATGGTAGAGTAGGGTGAAGTGGACTTGGGTGTATAAGCTCATGGTTGAAATACTATAGTCATAAGGGTTCATTCAGAAGGTTTGATAAATAACATCTAAAAATGTTTCTTTAAAACACTGTACTGAGTGTCAGACATTTGTAACAGTGGTTAAGATGTCACTGGGTACATCTGCCTCCTATCACAGAGAGCCTTGGTTTGAGCTCCAGCTCCACTTCTGATTCTAGCTTCCAGCTAGTGCTCACCCTGGGAGGCAGCAAATGATGGTTCACATGCTTGGGTCTCTGCCTCCACATGGGAAATTGGTGTTGAATTTCTGGCTTCTGGCATTAGTCTGGCCAGCTTTGTTGAAAATATTTGAAGGGCCTGGGAAGAAAAACAGAACAGGACTGGAAACGTGGACACTGAGATGGAAGATGTAGGTTTGGAGTAGAAAGTGGGAGGCCCAGCTGGAGACTGACAGTAGGATGCTCAGCCACTAGGATATTCCATAGGAAACCTGCAGCCCTGCTTACAGATGGTAGGGAGTTGTCAAGGCCACTGAGCATGTCAGCTTTGTGTAAGGTATACTTGCAAAATTTATTTTCCTTAAAACATTGAACTATCTATCATATTTTAAAACCTGTATCAATATACAAATTCACCACTGTACCATCAACAATAGGGTTCTGTTTGTGTATGTGTGTGGTTGTGATTCTCCTTGCCCTTTCTCACAAGGCTCATGTCATGCAGTTGACCAGTGAGGTTCAGATACAGTTCAGTAGAATTCAGAAATATTTTTTAAAGATCATTATCAATGAACCTATCTAGGGTGGAGAAAATATCAGAAGCATGTTTGAATTCCATGGTTTTAGATACTGCAGACTTAATTTCAGCCCTTTAAGGTTTGTGAATTTTTACTTGGAATCTCTCAAGTACAAATTGGAGTGTTATTTTGCTGTTCTCTGACATAGGCTAGAATACAATAAGATCTGACAGTTAGTTTGCTTATGTTTAGTCAGCAAGTCTTTTCAAAGAAGTGTGCTATTTTCATGAAACTCCCACTGTTTAATTTCACATTCTATTTTGTAAAGAGAATAAAAGCCACTCAACATTGATTTTATTCAAAAATAATTTATTGAGCACCAATTGTATGCCACAGTCTGTGCTAGGAATAAGGACAAAATGATTTTGAGATAGTAAATAGCCACTTAGGATAAAACTGAAATACTCCTGCCTAATTGGACATAAAGTCCTGCCTAGTTAGATAGAGGTCTTCCAGGAGAGATGTTCTCCCCTGACAAGAGGCAAGAGTACAGCAAAGGGAAAGCTCTCTCTGTCCTTGTTTAGGATTCTATCCTTTGAAGCCAGATGACATGAGGCCAGAATGACGGCCATCTTGTGCCTATTAGGAACAAGCTGGAGGATGATTGTAGTGAAACTGAAGAATGGAAAGAACCTGGATTCCAGTGAGTATCCTGGAGATCCTTAATTAATGGCACTACTCATGCCTTTGGGTATCCTGTAGACAAGCACATAACGATCTTTTAGTGTAAGCTGTGGTTTTCTGCTATTTGTATCCATAAGCATCTTGACTCGGAAAATGCCATGAGGGCATGTGCTCCAGCTCTGTTAGAAAAGAGTAGATACCTGCACCACACATCTGAGATGAAAGCTGGGGATGTGCTCAGAGGCTGACAGTCAAAGAGGTCGAGCATGAGTGGAAAGGATGTTCCAAGGAGAGGCATCAAATTGCGGAATCAGAAGGGGAATCAGAAAGGGGGAACTGCAAGTAATCAGAGTGCTAGAAACAAAGAACACGAAGAGAGAACAGAGACAGCACATCTCTTCTCTATTCAATACCAGCAAGAACCCCCCACTTCTTTCTTAGTGCAAGGAAAAAGCCTTAACATGACCTTAAGGATGTCACGATGTGATCTTACTGTGTCTTCAGCCTCCACTGTTCTCTCACTTTCCTTGCTATAACCACAATGACCTAATTTGTACTCCTCAAACATACTGATCCTCATCTTAACAGGCCTTGTTCTTGCTTCCCGATGCCCTCCACACCCCGAAATACTGCCTGCACACATACTTGTCTTTGCCTGGCTTGAGCTATTGTGCTTTATTCAGGTCCCTGCTGAAATGTGACCTTTTCATTAAAGCTGTCCCTGACTACCTTATGTAAAATACCAAACTCCAATCACACACTCCCCAGTACTCCACAGTCCTTATCTTGTTTTTTTTTTTCATCTACAGAATATATCTCTATTCTATATGTTATATGCTTTCATATTTATTTGCATTTATTCTTCTTCTGTGAGAGCAAGAATTTGGCTGTTTTATATCACCAGTACCTCAATGTACTTTGTACTAGATCTATATCCCTGTAACCTTTATCAGGTGGGCCATAGAAAACACCAGTTGTAAAGCAATGAGGAGAAGATAAACCAGCCACATTTTTCATGTATCATGATCTAGAAAATTGTTTACCAACATGTACTTCTTTCCTCTACATTTCCAAACTTAACTGGATCTTCAACCATAATTGCCTTCTGACAGGACTGTAGGGATATTGGACACGCAGCTGGAGAACTGGGTTGCTGTGAAGTCTTTTATGGTTGTATAAAGGAAGTATTGTTTTGTAATAAAGTATTTGTAAGAAAGAGAGTGGTATATATTAACACATTTTTAAAAAAGATAGATTTATTTATTTATTTATTTATTTAAAGACACAGTGACAGGAGAGAGGAGAGACAGGATTTTCCTTCCGCTGATTCACTCCTGAAGTGGCTGCAATGGCCAGTTTAGGGCCAGGCCAAATCAGATGGTCTATCCAGCTCTCCTACATGGTGGCAGGGATCCAGGTACTGGGACTATCATCCCAGGCACATTAACAGGAAGTTGGGTTGGCAGCAGGGCAGCCAGGATTCAAAATGGCCCTCCTAAGTGGGATGCCACATCATGAGCAGTGGCTTAACCTGCTGTGCCACAATGCTGACCCTAATGATAGTCATTGTTAAAGGAGAAATAATCCCTTTCTCTAAATGACCTTGTACATTTAAAAATTTTGATAAAATATGTACACAATGTATACAAGTTCTGTACCAGTTTATTTACTGTAAGCTTATAAAAAGTTATCTGTCTTTAAATGAATTCTCTCAGCATTAATACATAATTTTGTGGCACACAGGAAATGTATAAGTATATTTGAATGAGAGATAGGTTAATGCAAAGAAAAATAACTGCACAGGAGGAACTCAATGAAACAACCTATTTTGCATGAAATCAATCAAAATTCAAGAATGACAAGTCACTAAATGTAATCCAAAATCCCACATAAAATACTTGTTCTGCCTAAGACACTTTATTTAAAAAAACTTTCAAATACCGTACAAACTAAATAATATTTAGTGATTCATGATTACTGACACACACAGGTAGTCAAGCCTTTCTGGTTTATTATTGTTTAAGTAGTAGATAAAACTAGACACCCATTACTGCCTGCTATTTGTAATACATAATCAGTGATTTTTAAACTTAATCATTTTGGACAAATTTGTACTGCTTCTATTTGCTAGTTTAATAATTTCATTTTTTAAAGATTTATTTATTTATTTGAGAGGCAGAGTTACAGACAGAGAGAGGGAGAGAAAGAGACAGCAGTCTTCCATCCGCTCGTTCACTCCCCAAATGCCACAACAGCCCGAGCTGGGCCAATCTAAAATCAGGAACCAGGAGCTTCTTCTGGATCTCCCACTTCGGGGGCAAGGGCTCAGGCACTTGGGCAATCTTAAACTTCTCTCTAGGCCATTAGCAGAGAGATGGATCACAAGAGGAGCAGCCAGGACATGAACCAGTGCCCGTATGGGATGACAGTGCCACAGGCAAAGGTTTAACCTACTACACCTTAGTGTTGTCCCCTACATTAATACTTTCTATTTAATTTTACTTTATTGTAAATTTGTAACCTTACTCTATTGTATAAATATATATTCTACAAAAATTACGTGTCTTTTGCATAACTTTTAGAGCTAAGCTTCAACAGTGGTCTGCACCCAGGCTTCTTCTCTTCTTTCCTCTACCTTCTGTACTTCAGGTCTTGTTCAGGTCAAAGCCTTGGACCAGAAGTCATATATCAATACCAAGACATCAATTCAACCACTCAGTGTAGAAAGATACATTACATGGGTATTTAGAATCTGTGAATATTTGAAATTCCAAATGAGTGTTTTGAATGTTATGTAGCCTGATTGAAGTACAAAGGGTACCAATAGATGGGACTACAGCCACTTGCCATTTAATGAGGCTCATGATCCAACATGAGTGAGTCCAGTTATCCTTTCCTATATTAGGTTAATTCAGCTTAATCTAAAAATCCTGACTTTTGTGCTCCGGGCTGGACCTGGGTATTTGTTCTTCACCTCCTACAAAGGAAAACCATTCAAAACAGTCTGGGAAGGGTATGCCAGGAAAGTGAATTATTTCAGGTCCTAAAAGTTCTGACATTTTTTTTCTGACTGGTGCCTATTTTCACAACTCATTGTTCCTTGGGGAGATTTTCAGAGAAAAAGTTGAAAAGACATGATTCATACTTGAAGAAGCCAACATGGGTACAAAGTGCAGTGGTGCAGAAAATGCAAGTTTGGAATCAGAAAGGACAATTCCACCACTTACTTGTAATGGTATTTCAAGAAATTAACCCATATAAATTTTTTAACTAACAACTAGAGATAGAGATAATTACATCAAAATATTAGAAATGTTGGAAGGGTTAACTGATGTGATAAATACAAATAGCCAACTAGGCAGTGAAGATACTAGTACCCTGCCAATCAATACCAGGTGATGTCACATACATGCTCATGATTTGTTCTATTTAGCCAGAGATTTCCCAACTCTTAAAAAAGCCATTATCTATGGACTTCCCAGTGTGCACAATAGCCTGAAGTTGGATTGGAAGCACAGCTGGCTAATGGGGACAACTTCAGTGGCAACGCTGAAAACATGGAAGGGACTGCTCCCAATTTCCACGGGGCTTGCAAGGTAATTCTGGGGCTTGTGCCCTGGCCGCACAGGACACTGTGGTAAGAGAAGAAGAGGACTTCTTAAGGTCTAGTCCTCTAGGCTTGTATATGGGTCACTGCTGGTACTGAACCCCAAAAAGGGGAGCTTCCAAAAGTCATGCAGAATGAGGGATCTTGGCTTTGGGGCTTGTGCTTAGCAACCTCATGGCTGAACGCTGCAGAAGATCCCGGTTTCTGCCTTTCAAGTCCCTGGCTCTGGCCCGGCTCTTCAGATGCTGACAAGGCTGCTTGCCGTCCCCTGAGATAGAATGGAGGTTAGCACTGCAGCTCAGGGCTGGACCTTTGGGGGTTGCGGGATTCAGTCTGGGTTCCTTTTTTGGAGCGAAGGAGTTGCTTGGACACCATTCAGTTTTCTAGACTGGACTTAAATCCAATGAGAGCTGCAAAATTCTATAGTTAGGCCTGCTGGTCTGTGGTGATGGTGGGGTTCGGGGAGCTTTCTGTCCACCTTTTCCTGGCAGGATGGCACAGCCTTGGCTGGGGAGAGAGGGTAGGAGCCGCAGAGTGCTTCGTTCCTCTCTTCCTGCTGGCTTTCAGGGTCTCTGTGCTGTTGAGCGTCCCGGCCACTTCTTTGCTGAAGTCTTTCCTCAGGCACTGTCCAGGAACACAGTCCTTCCTTTGTCATTCTGGTTGTACTCTGCAGTGGAGGGCCTTCTTCTCCACCAATTTGGCAGGTAAAATCTGTTGTTTCTGTTCATGCATGAGGATAAATCATCTTTGATCTTTCTTTAAAATTTAGCCTAAAAACCTCCACACCAACAGAAAATTTGAGGCCACTATATTTTTTGGGAAAATAAAATGGTATTAATTTGTGTATAATGACCTTGAACTCACAAGAAAATTCTTGAACTGAATGCTATCACAATAGCAAAGACTAAAATATATTTTCAGAAGAACAACCTAAACTTGAAAACACACACACACACACACACACACACACCCTGCCAGTGGACTTATTTGACAATTGCCCCAGATTTTTTTTGCCTTCCCCATAACAGAATTGCATAATAGAGGAGTAGAGACAGACTTCTATCAAGCTCCAGACCTAAATATTTGCTTCTAATTTCTTTTCCTTAAGTCTCTTCATCCTTATTATCTTGTGTTTTCACTTATTGAGTTATCCGAATAACTCCTTAAGAAAGTTAATAAGGAATAACTTATTTCCTTATTTTCTTAATTCTTAATGCTGATTTTCCTTCTTTCTGCTTCCCTCTTATTTCTTTCTCTTTCTTTCCCTCAAACAAAGGCGTTTCCTCTCAAAGAACTGCCTCTGCTACTGTTGTGGTTAGTCTCCTCATCTTGCTTTTTGGAATGCACTGTGAAATGCCAGACAGAATGACTCAGGGAGAAATGGGGGAAAAAGCCTGCAAGTCTCCTCGTTGCACATAGTGTGTGTAATAGAATACTATTAAGGAGAATTTTTTTTTGCCAAAGTAATTGGAATATTATGATGATAATATTTTCCACTATCAAAGCAATACCACAAGGACACATAAATGACGAATAGCAACATGAAAATGTCCTTAATGGTTAATTTGAAGAAGGAATATGGAAGTGGGGTGTCACCAGAACTCTATGCACATTTAGACATTGAAAAAAAATGTGAATTTGGTCTAGGGAATAAAACCAAACGAGGAAATGTGTACTTAAGAGACCTGTGCTTCTCATTTAGTGAAAAAAAAAAATGCCCTGAGTTCTGTCAACATAATTTTAAATGTATCATTTAGTATTTGAACTTTTGCCACTGTGGCTGAGAACACTCCCCATGGAAACTCAACAATTCCAGAAATCCCTTGATCTCAGTCTACCCATTCTCTCTTTTGTAGAGACAAAAAAGGAACAAAGAAAAAGGTGGGGAGTTTGAGGAGGTGGATGGCAAGGTTGAAGTAGGAGGCAGGAGTGAAGAGAGATGAAAAGAGGAAGAAATATGAGTTTCCATACAAAAGCCTTGTTTTTATTAGGGTTTTCACTAGAAAGAAATCTCCAGGAAATAATTTTTTCTGTGTGTAATCTACATTGAAACTGACTCCACAACTTGAGAGGGAAAACTTTGATTAGTTCTGTCAAAATTCTTTAATTTTAATTCCCTTTCACATAACTACTAAGATTATGTTTTCAGGGGAGCATATTGTTACTAAAAATATCATCCCAAACCATATGAGGATTCTAACTTTTCCAAGTCATTTTTTCGAAGTTTCTTTAAAATTTTTTTTGGTTTATTTTTATTTATCTGAAAGATGGAATTACAAAGAGAGGCAAAGAGAAAGAGAGAGAAAGAGAGAGAGAAGAGAGAGAGGTCTTCCATCTGTTGGTTCACTCCCCAAATGGCTGCAACAGCAGGAGCTGAGCCAATACGAAGCCAGGAGCCAAGAGCCGAGAGTTTCTTCTGGGTCTCCCACATGGGTGCAGGGGCAAAAGGATTTGGGCCATCCTCTGCTGATTCCCCAAGAGCATAAGCAGTGAGCTGGATTGGAAGCAGAGCAGCTGGGACTAGAACTGGTGCCCATATGGCATGCTTGTGCTGCAGGCCAGGGCTTCAACCTACTGAGCCACAGCACCAGCCCCTCAAAGTCATTTTATTATTGACGATCTTACCCTTTATGAAAGGAAATATTTTCTTTATATGCATAATGTCAAATCCCCACAGTGAGAATCTTTAGAATGAATAGTAGATTTCCCAGATAACTAGATACTTTCCACTGAATATTTGGATGTTCTTCATTGTGTGCACCTGAATGGTGCTCTCTGGTTGATCAGGTGTGAAAGTGGTATGGAATCAAACTGCTGTTCTAAGATGGGATGGCCTGTTAAATTTATGTGTGCATTATTGGAACTGTCTCAAATTCCTCATGGGTAGATCTGAGGTTAAAAATTTAATACATATATTACCTACATTACCAGCATCTCGTGAGAGTATAAATCCCAGTTACAGCTGCAATCCTTGAATGAAAGAGAAAGACTCTCTCTAGATATTTTGCTGATAATCCTCATGATATGTATGCAATGACTTGGTGAGCAGGTGAAGTATACCTGCTTCAAGAGTTAAAAAACACAAAAATAGTCCACAGACAGGCAGCCTTGTCAGGTGGCACAATGAATGGGTTACCCGCTGTCCGTCTTTGGGATTATCTTGCAGAAGGGTGTAGACCCCTGAAGAAAAAGGTCCTCTACCAGAAGCCATTGCAGACCCTGCTCTGCCTGTCTGACTTAAGTAAGATATTTTTTCAGAACAATTGGAAGGTCACACTGTCCTGAGGAAAACAAGCACGCGGAGTTCCAGGAATTGCTCTGCATCCCTGTGGCTGTCATTCCTTCCTATAGGATGGAGATGAAGAGCACTCATGTATGTGATTTCTCGGAAGCTTTGTCCTAATTTTCATTTCATCTTTAGATCAAATTGTGACTTCCTGACAAAAGCTTATTTGAAAGTTTCAAAACAGACTTAGGCAGAGTGGACCGAATTGCTTAGATGGAACCCTGTACACTTCAAGGAAACTCTAAAAGATATCTTTCTCCTCTGTTTATATTAAACTCAACTTCACCCAAGTGTCCAAGACACTTCTTTAATGCATTGAGTCTATCTACATTAGGTTCACATCTTGTAAACTACCTAGAAACGGAAGACCAGGGACACACTGGAGAAGAGATGGTTTAAAGAAGAATAGAATTGGTTTTGAGGAAGACTTGAGACTGAATCTTCACTTAAGCTTCATAAGCCTCTTTTTTATTTTGTGCTTACTGGCAATAACAATACTTCACAGGTCTGAAGTGACATAAAAGAGATATGCAAAGTTTAGTCCAGTCTGATAAATAATAAACGGTAAGTAGCTCTCCTAATAAATACCAAATCTGTCTATATAATAAGTAATAGAGACTAAGACAAGTATTGACGAACTTTTCTAATTATTTTGGTTTATTCAGGCAACTCAGTTTCTGTAATAACTACTCAGCTTTTATATTGCAGCACATATGCGTGACCTTATTACAATAAAATTTCATTTACTAAAATGGGGGCTACACAAAATTGGACCCATGGGATATAATTTATCCAACCCTGGTCTAAAGTGGCAGATTAATTTTAGAAAATAAATGTTATAACACAATTGTAAATTTGACAATATCTGAATGGATTATATTCAAGTAAAAATGCACAGTAAACTGATCTCCAAAGGTAATTTCACAGTATCCAGATTGTAGGAAAATCTCATGAATTACAAATCATTTTCACTCACAACTTGTCCTTGATGTGAGATGGCATTTACCACATTACTCTTTATTATCACTTTTGATGAGCAAATGGCAAGTGGAACCAGCAACTGTTCAAATCACATATGAAGTTATATTTTTAAAAATCTGACATTCAGAAGGTAAGTTTATAAGGCATTTCACAACCAACTGAAATCCCTCACTGAAATGTCATGCAAATTTTCTAATTAACAAAGTTTTAGGGCTGTGAAACCCTTGTGGTTGAAAATATGACAGCTTCAGACATTTGAATGATGGAGTACCACTAACAGCTACATTAATCTTTCTGGGCTGTGCACAATACTTTAACAAGACTATTTTTTGAGATTCACTTTATTTTCAGTTATTATTCCAAATTTTGTACTCTGTGTTACAATTTGAAGTGCTCACACTAAATTCTTTTCCAACTACCAGCACCATGGCTCACTTGGTTAATCCTCCACCTGCGGCACCGGCATCCCATATGAGTGTCAGGTTCTAGTTCTGGTTGCTCCTCTTCCAGTCCAGCTCTCTGCTGTGGCCCTGGAGGCCAGTGGAGGATGGCCCAAGTACTTGAGGCCCTGCACCCGCATGGGGCCGGGAGCAAGCTTGAGGCTCCTGGCTTCAGATCGGTGCAGTGCCGGCCATGGCGGCCAGTTGGGGAGTTAGCCAATGGAATGAAGACTTTTCTCTCTGTCTCTCTCTCTCTCACTGCCTATAACTCTACCTGTCAAATAACTTTAAAAAATTAAAAAAGAAATAGTACAATTGGAACAAAATCCAGCAAATTTGATACACATGCATACACACACACACACACACACAAACACACATGTATGTATAGACAGCCTAAAGGAAGTAAAATTTCAAAATAAAATGATTATGATTCATTAATAACCAATTTAATCACTTTATTAAGTGCTGCCATGCACTCAAATCTAAGCTTCATGAAGTGAGAACTAGTCCATTGAATCACTCAAGACTTTCCATTTTAAGCAGACTAACATGTTTTTATACACCAGAATGAAATCTATTTATTTGAAAGTCAGGTAGAAAGAGTGAGAATGTGTTAGGGGATGGGGGAGAGAATCTCCCACCTACGGCTTTTTCACCAAATGACTGTAACAAATGGACAGAGCTGGGCTGTGTTGAAGCTGGGAAACAGGAAGGCGATCCAAGTCTCCTATGTGGGTGGTAGGAACCCAACTACCTGAACTTCACTGCTGCTTCACAGGGACTTCATTGACATGAAAGTTGAGTCAGCAGCTGGAGCAGGTATTGAACCCAGCTACTCCGATGTTGTATTTGGGCATATTAACCAGGAACTCAACCCTAGAATGAATGTCTTCCCATGGAATGAAATTTGATTGAGCCCAACATTGTTGATTTTCTATCTAGAAATTTGTGGGGTCAGGAAAAATAAACTATTTCCTGTGATTAATCATAAACTTAATTGCCCATTTCAAAATTTTAATTTGTCCATAAAAGCTCTTTTCTGCTGTATGTAATTATACAAATTTTTCATTAGCTTGCTTTGTTATTATCCTGATTGCCACAAGAGCCCAGTGGCCTCGGATACTTTTCTTACTTTCTTCTGCACTGAACTTTAATCACATTAAACCAATAAGAGAAAATTTTATTATTGTTACAAATTATAATGATATTATCAGTGACACTTCACTTTTGTTCTGCCTTTCTCCTCCCAGTCATTCTGTCTACTTAATGGGAGACTTTATAGGTGGAATTTATTTTTGGGAACCAAATGGCATGTTTTTTTTCACAGCCATATCTGCATAACAATGTTTTTCTTGAGTTTCCTTGAGGTGGCTTGGAGGGGATTATTGAAGACCTTAGATTATATATATATAGTTTTCCAAGCACCCTCTTGTCTTTACCATGATGCCTTCTAGCATCCTCAGTTCATACAAAAATTATCTCCAGAAACTTGTCTTCAGTAAAGATGTATACTAAGTGATCCAATTAACAACAGATCTCACAGATGATTTATTATGAATAATATGAATTATTTTGAAAATGGTAGGAAAGTAATTCAGTCTGTAGCTCATCAGATGTTTCTATGAATTTATTGTGCCTTTATGGTAACTTTTCCCTATAGTTCCTTCCAACTATTAGATAATATTCTGAAAGTGAAATAGATTAAGAGCTATCTTCTCTAGATTCATTTTAACTCATTGTTGTCATTTGTTTCCCACTTAGAATGCATAGTCATTAAAGTATGAGAATATTACTATTTAATTTAGCTATTAAGAGATAAAAATCAGTAGATTAAACAAGAGTGTTCTTGTTTTTGGCTTTCTTAGAAAATGACATCAAACATTTTTAGAATAACCTTTCCTTTTGTGAATTTCAAAGGCAAATGTTTGTTTAATGTTATGTTGAGGGGCTGGAGAATGAAGTTAGTTCTGAGGTGGTCAGTTTCTGTGTTCCAGTTGTGTCACAAATAAAGACTAATAAAAGTTGACGGTCTTAGAATCTCTCACAGACTTGAAGTTCATTCTGTGAGTTGCATTAATGTAATAATTTTCTTGGGAAAGTAAGAGATTGAGGCTTTGATGTTTCCCTGCAGAAGTGAGATTTAGTGACACAATAGTTGCTTTGGTGTCTGCAAAGACAGTAGATTATGCCACAGATTGTAGGAATCAGGGTAGAGAAACAGTGGGTGCTAATTATTGGGTAAGCACACTTCCATGTAACATATCTGTGGAATATACTTGTTTGTGGCCCAATCATTGAAGGTAAATTTGATCATGATTTTTATTTCAGAAAGAATAACTCTCAGATGATGATTTCTTTTGGTTGGTATAAATTCCTTGGAGTAGGGTGGCTACATCTTATGGTAGGTCTATATGCAGCTTTCTTTTTTAAAATTTTTTATTATTATTTGACAGGTAGAGTTATAGACAGTGAGAGAGAGAGAGACAGAGAGAAAGGTCTTTCTTCCATTGGTTCACCCCCTAAATGGCTGCTCTGGCCAGTGCCACGCTGATCCAAAGCCAGGAGCCAGGTGCCTCCTCCTAGTCTCCCATGCAGGTGCAGGGGACCAAGCACCTGGGTCATCCTCTACTCCCCTCCCAGGCAGCAGCAGAGAGCTGGACTGGAAGTGAAGCAACCAGGACTAGAACCCGATGCCCATATGGGATGCTGGTGCCACAGTGGAGGATTAACCAAGTGAGCCACGGCACTGGCCCCTATTTGTAGCTTTCTGAAGTATCTCCATACTATCTTCCACACTGGTTGCACCAGTTTACATTCCCACTAGCAGTGGATCAGGGTACTTTTTCCCCCACATCCCCACCAGCATTTGTCATTTGTTGATTTCTGTATGCAAGCCATTCTAACTGGAGTGAAGTGAAACCTCTTGTCGTTTTGATTTGCATTTCCCTGTTGGCTAGTGATCATGAGCATTTTTGCAAGTGTCTGTTGGCCATTTGAATTTGCTCTCTTGAAATATGCCTGTTCAAGTCCTTTGCTCATTTATACACTGGATTATTTGCTTTGTTGTTGTTGAATTTCTTGAGCTCTTTGTATGTTCTGGATGTTAACCCATTATCAGTACACAGTTTGCAAATATGTTCTTCAATTCTGTCGATTGCCTCTTCATTTTGCTGAGCGTTTCTTTTGCAGTGCAGAAGCTTCTTCCTTGATATATTCCCATTTGTCAATTTTGGCTTTTATTGCTGTGCTTCTGGGGTCTTTTCCAAGAAATCTTTGCCTACGCCAATGTCTTATAGAGTTTCCCCCATGTTAACTAATAATTTGATAATAGCAGATCATATATTTAGGTCCTTGATGAATTTTGGTTGGAATCTTGTGCATTGTGTAAGGTAGAAAACTTGAAAGTTCATGGTACTTTTGAGGTAATTCTTGCAAATAGTTCACTGCTTGGGATTATTTAATCAACATTCAGACACTTGAAATATTCAAGGACCAGTATGCCAACACCATGCTAATTAAGACTTAGCTAGCAACATCATCTGGCATGGGTGCTCTTAGAACTCTGACAACATTAAACATACAGCTTACTGACGATTTCCTTTTTAAACTTCCATCATAGTCAGCTAAATAATATGAAAGCGATTATTCATGCCACATAGATTGAATATGAAATATTTGCAAAATAAATTACCTGTGAGGTTATTCGTAGACCAAATATGATCCTGGAAAAAATGTGTATATGGAAAGATAATGCAAGTCAGTGAAAAGAATAGCTGATATCCAGAATGAAGAATAAGTTTTGAAACATGTTCTAAGTTGGAAAATATGAATAAGTGAAAGGACTTTGCTTTTTCTTTTCCACTGAATTTCATTTGAAGGTAAGAACTGTGTGGAGAAATCTCCAAGCAAAGTTGCAATTTGCTGGAGTAGCATCTGATTCTGATGCTCAAATTTTGACAGATAAGAAAAGATGCCAGTTCTTACAAGGTCAGGCATTTCTCCGTTTACTATGGGTACCTGGCCCTCAATTATAAATGCATTCAGAGAAAAAAGTTAATATTACATATACATATACTTAAAGTTGTATTAAAATGTGTGTGTGCATGTGTGTAGAAATTAATCCTGTAAAATGAATTGTCAAAGTTGAAGCATGAGACTTTTGCTACTAAAACTATACACAATATGTCCAGCTATTTTTGTAATATTTTTGTGCATGAGTACTTGTATAGGACAGAGTTCCTTGAATTCAAAAGCAATGTTTGTCTTGTGTTCTAAGTATCAATAAACTTGCTAGACCACAGTAGATAGGCAATATGTTTTCCTGATGAATAAATGCAATAGCCAGAAACTGCCAATGGAAAACCATATTACAAATTAATAGGCCTCTAGAAATATTTAGAGAAAAAGCGGAAAATGCATTTGAAGTAAAAAAAAATAAGAAAACTATTTATATTCCCAAGAGTTATCACTGTGTGGCCTATAGCTGTGCCTTCAATGAAAAAAAAAAAAGAGGTAAGGTAAAGACTTGTGAAAGGGCCAGCGCCATGGCTCAATAGGCTAATCTTCCACCTGTGGTGCAAGCACACCCGGGTTCTAGTCCCAGTCAGGGCACTGGATTCTGTCCCGGTTGCTCCTCTTCCAGTCCAGCTGTCTGCTGTGGCCTAGGAGTGCAGTGGAGGATGGCCCAAGTGCTTGGGCCCTGCACCCCATGGGAGACCAGGAGAGGTGCCTGGCTCCTGGTTTTGGATCAGCCGGGTGCGTGGGCCACAGTGTACCGGCCACAGCGGCCATTGTGGGGTGAACCAACAGAAAAGAAAGACCTTTTTCTCTTTCTCTCTCTCTCTCTCACTGTCCACTCTGCCTGTCAAAAAAAAAAAAAAAAAAGGACTTGTGAATAAACATCCATGTAACAAGACCATAAGGTGGTCACTGATTTTTAAGTGATATTCTCAGTCACTCAAAAACACATCCTATCAGCCCTTTTCCTGACTGTTGAAAAACAGCTTACTACTTTATTCTTTTTAGTATTTTCTTTTTCTATTTAATACCGTTGGTTGAACCCTTTAATTAACACATAGTTATTCTTAGGTATTTAAACCCAACTGAAATTGATCCCCATTAAAAATAAGAATGGGAATAAGAGAGGGAGGAGATGTACAGTTCAGCACATACTCTCTCAGACTGACCCCTAAGGGTAAAGTTAAAAACTTGCCATGGGAATCCAAATCCCATTAAGTTGGCAGGTACCAATACCACCTTACTAGTTAAAGTGATCAGTTTAAGTCCATAATTGATCATAAAGATAGGATTAAGGGTCAAAGGGATCACATAAATAAGACCAGTGTCTGCTAATAATAATTGATAGAATTAAAAAGGAGAGAACAATCCAACATGGGAAGTGGAATACACAGCAGAATTATAAAGTGAAAAATGCCCTAAACAGCACTCTGGCCTCAGAATCAGCCATTAAGGCATTCGGATCTGGCTAAAAAGCCCCTAAGAGTATCTCAGGCATGGAAAGCCAAGATACTGTGGCAAAAAATGACCTAAATGAAAGATCTCTGTGAGTGAGATCCCAGTGGAAAGAATGAGCCATCATAGAAGGAGGTACCTTTCTCTGAAGGGAGGAGAGGACTTCTATTTTGATTATGGCCTTGTATAAATATGGTCATAGTTTGTGAACTCAAGAGGCTTCCATAGCCTTGGAAGCTCAGGACAAGAGCCTCGGGTGGTTAGTGACGTCATAAATAAGAGTGTCGATTGTTAAATCAACAACAAGAGTAACTGTGCACTTGCTCCTCATGTAGGACTTCTGTCCTTAATGTGTTGTGCTATGAGAATTAACAGTAAAGCTAATCTTCAAGCAGTACTTTGTGTGTCTGTGTGGGTGCAAACTATTGAAATCTACTCAGTATAGAGTTGGTCTTCTGAATATAAAGATAATTAAAAAGGAATCTTCATGAAAATGGGATGGGAGAGGGAATAGGAGATGGTTTGGGGGTGGGAGGGTGATTATGGGGGGAAGAACTGCTGTAATCCAAAAGTTGTACTTTTCAAATTTATATTTATTAAATAAAAGTTTTCTATCAAAAAACATGTTAAGTTCTTAGTGTTTCAGACACTACTCACAAATGACAGAACTACAAAACAAAGTTTCTTTCTTAGTTGTGATTTATATAGTATTATTTTATATGCTATATTATATGATATTATCTGGTAAGTGCATTTTTAACTATGGTATGTAAATACATATATAAGCATATATATGTGTGTGTTTATATATATACATACATACATATATATATGATAAGTAATGTGAAGAAAGTAAATCATTGTAAGATGATTACACTGCTATTCCAGTTTTTGTGGCCATGGAGGTGGCCCTTGAGCAGACCCCCAAATGAAGGAAGTGTGATAGAGTATTCCAAGGAGAGGCAACCTGAAATGATCCAGCTTTGATTCTTCAAGAAAAATGAAGTCCTGGATGATCAAGTGTGGTGAACCTAGGGGCGAGTGGAAGGATAGATGTCAGAGCTGCAACTAGGCTAGATTTCAGAATGGCCTTTTATTCTATCCAAGGATTTGGATCACAAGATACTTTGGTCGGTCTCAAGCATTTGAGAGTAATAAAGTCATATATACTAGTGAAGGTAAATAGAGAAGAGAAATTTGCAATGGTAAACCTAGGGAACTCTTGTATTTAGCCTTTGAAAGTAGGATGCATATAGACCCAAGGTGTCTCAAAACGTGTGGCTGGGAAGATGGGAGATTTGGGAGAATATACCTCATACAAGTTAGTATGGGAAATCATTTGTGCTAAATGTCACTGCACAGTTGAGGAAGATGTAGATTGATAATCATCCCTTTTATTAGATGCCATTAATAGGAATTCATCAGTGTAATGATGGAGACAAAAGCCTGCCTGACTCAAGACAGAATGAACTAAGAGCTTTGGGGCAGAGAGTAGAGTACTCTTGAGAAAGGGGAATAGGGAAATTTTGAGTTATTCACATAAGGATGGGGTGGAGCCAAGAATACTTTTCTCTAAGATGGGGGATATTATAGCACAATCGTATGTCAACAGGACTGACAGATGGAGACTATAATGAGAGAGTGTTCCAGGAAGAGCAAATATGAGCAATGATGTCAGGTATGATAAATGCTGAGATCAGAGAGTGGGATAAGAAACACGTTGTGTGTATTCTTATGAAGTTTACAGGCTCAAGTTTCCAACTCCAAATGCTACTGAAAATATTTGCAATATCAATGCTGAGATGGCAATATACTCAAATATTTATTTACCAATTTATTTTTTAAAAGATTTATTTATTTATTCTATCCACTAATTCATTCCTGAAATGGTCACAATGGCCAGAGCTGGGCCAAGCAGAAGCCAGGAGCCAGGAGCTTCTTTCAGGTCTCCCATGTGGATGCAGGGGCCCAAGCATTTGGGCCATCTTCCACTGCTTTCTCAGGTCATCAGCAGGGAGCTGGATTGAAAGTGGAGCAACCAGGACTCAAGCCCATATGGATGCAAGTGTTACAGAAGGTGGCTTGAGATAAGTGCCGACCCCTCATCTAACTTTTTAAAGTCATACTTTTTAAAAATATCTAATATAAGAATAAAATTGAAAGAATAAAATAGTCAAAAGACAGGTCCAGTTCTTTAGAGTCAGTTTTACTCAAAACCAATCATATGAGTCATGAGTTGCAGGTAAATATTTAACCAAGGATCTATGAGATGTATCCATCACATGCAGATAAGACCAGGAAGCCTAGTGGGCTTCACCCAAGATCCAAAAAGGGGGCTTTTATCAATCTAGGGCAGGCCGGGGATGCTGCTTAGCAATGGCAATTCTTCTGAGTGGTATTCCCTCTGGTTGTGATATCAGGGAATGATGTCCCTTATAAGACATTTATTTTCCTTATGATGTTTTTAGAATTCTATACATATTATGGGTATATTTTATATATAATGGGTATATGTAAGTATATATATATACACATATACATATACATATATATATACTTTTCTATTAACACAATTCTTTTTTAATTCAGTCAATAAATTATTTCACAGATGTCTAACCAGGTGATTCAGGGACTAAGGCTTTTTCCATTTAGTGGTTGCTACACATACTCTTCTGAATCTGGCCAGGAGATGAGGAAGAGAAATATTCAGGAGCAAATCTCAGGGACAATTTCAGGGGGCACCTAGTGTACTAAATGCATTCAAATGGCTAGAGGGAGGCACATGACTCTAATTAATTAATAATGATTACAAAACTGTGAACTCAATAATGCTACTGTTTTAAGGTAACTGTAATATACCTGAAAGCATATTTACTCAGAACATTTTAACTTTATTTTTTTAAACCTTTGAAGGTTTCATGTCATGCTTTTCAATAATGTCCTTATGTAGCATTTAATCCCATGACTGGGAGATGATTCTCATAAACATTCCAAGCTAGAAAGTGAGACATCCAAGGTTCTTCTCCTTGGAGTTAAATGTACAGTCTGGTCCAGAGCTAGTTGTGGGTCACCAGGAGGTTTGGCTGTTGAACACATACTTTATGCTTTCTGATTTATCAACACAGTTTAGCATTTTTGAACTGCGAATGCTTTCCAGAATTTTATGGAAATGTGATATATTTTTAAATATTCATGCATGAAAATACCTAGCTAAAAACTCAGATGCTATAGGTCAGTAACTCCATCATGTTTTCCAGTTTTTGCCTTTAAAAAGCATATGCATTTTATTACCATACCCCAAGGTAAAAAAGGAAACATTCTCATAGAAGAGGATGTGATGATGGCAGTGCGTTCAGCTTCCCCTGGTGATGCCCACATCCCATATAAAAGTGTCAGTTTGAGTCCTGTCTGCTCTGCTTCTGATCCAGCTCCCTGCTAAAGCACTTGAGAAGCACCAGATGGCGGCTCATGACTTGGATCCATCCCCGGATAGAGATCCTGGTTCCCAGTTTTGGCCTGGCCTAGCCCTAGCTGTTGCAACCATTTGAGGACTGAATCAGCAGATGGAAGATTTCTCTGTCTCTGTCACTCTGTCTTTCAAATATATAATGAAATCTTTAAAAAATATTCCCTGGTACACGCCAATCATGTACTGAAGCCTGGTGTTAGCTGTAGGACTGATATTTTCCTAAACAACTGTGTAAATTGAGAATGGGCATAACTTCAAAAAATTGGAATATGATATAATTTGCTGTCTTGTAAGTAAGATTGTATAAGTTAGCATTCAGTCAGTTTATCAACAGAGAAAGACTGCGCATTGGGAAGTTGATGTGTATAGCATTGATATATTGAGTGGAAAAGATCAACGTACACAATTAGAATACCGGGAAATCATTTGTAGCCCTAATCCAGAATATCTTTCTTACATATTAGGCGCTGAGGTTTAAAAAAAGAATGAAGGACCTAGTTTTAGGGTTCCTAGCACGGAGTTCTATTCCACTGTTTATTATCTGTGACCTAAATGAAGTTATTTACATATTCCTCATCTAAAGAGAGATTTAAGACCATTATGCTTAATGAAATAAGCCAGTCTTCAAAAGACAAATATAGTTTCCCTGATTTGTGGCAACTAATATAAAGAGTTCCAAAAGAATATAATGTATATGAGCGAAATTGACATTGTAAGATTTATTATTGTGTTGAGCCCTTGTCTATAATCTTGAGGAACAGTGGTTTTTCTACTTACTACTTATTGAATTTTATATTTAGTGGAGATTTAAGTTTCTGATTATAAATTGGGCTTATGATATTGTAAAAATTAAAAGGAAAATAAGAAAATAAGAATTAGGAGGGTAGGAAGCAGGGAAGAAGGAAGGGTAGGGAGTGAAGCATAAATAGACTCTTAAAACAGTATATATAAAATACATGAAATTTGTTCCCTTTATATAGTATTAATAAATTGGGGAAAAAAACTTGCACAGAAAGATGCAAAGGCCCTCATGTAAATGCTGGACTTTAAGCAATAGGATGGATTAGTGCAGGTTCATGAATTATAACAAACGGACCACTCTAGAGAGAGATGATAATTGGAAGACTGCTGTGTGGTGGCAGGGAATATATGGGACATCTCTCTACCTTTTGCTGTGGGAATAGAGCTTCTTGAATAAAATAAAATAAAATCTTTTAAAAATAAAAAATTAAAACATCTATTTGAGCACAAACTAATCATTAATCATAAGAAAATAAATTCAGGGCCACCATTGTGGCATAACTGGTCAAGTTGTCACCTGAAAGCTGGCATCCCATATGGGCACCAATTCATATTCTGGTTGTTCCACTTCTGATTCAGCTCTCTGGTGATGGTCTGGGAAAAGCAGTGGAAGATGGCCCAAGTGTTTGGGCCCCTACCATCCATGTGCGAGATCTGGATGAAATTTCTGGCTCCTGGCTTTGTCCTGGAGCAGTTGTGGCCATCTAGGGAATAAATCAGCAAATGGAAGATCTCTCTCTCTCTCTCTTTGCCTCTCCCTCGCTCTCTGTAACTCTTTCATAATAAATAAATAAATAAATAATCTTGAAAAAAAAGAAAAAGAAAGAAAGTCACCTGTAACGGTGCCTGACACAGAGAAGCCCCTTGGTGAAACTATATTCTATCCAAATTATTTAAAATCCTATGATTCTTTGGAGTAGGCATTTGGAACAGCAGTTAAGATGCTCTTGGGAGATCTGCATCTGTTATCTGAGTGTCTGGGCTCGTGCTCCACTTCCCGTTCCAGCTTCATGCTCATGTGCATCCTAGAAGACTACAGGTTTAACTCTAGTTGTTGAGTCTTTGTCAGTCATGTGGGAGAATCAGATTTCCAATTAGACTTCCAATCCCATTTCTCGCAGGCATTGGGAGATCTCTCTCTTTCTCTCTCTCCCTGTCTCTCTGCATTTCAAATAAATAAAAATTAAAATAAATGTTGCCCATGGAGTACTGGGCAAGAAGTTGGCTTAGATAAGGGCAATGAGGGACCCTCAGAAGACAATGATATTTTTAAACCAGTATAGACATAAATTTGTATTTTGACAACCAGAAATGTTTAATAATGCATTCCTTTGGAATATCAGTCATGGCAGGAAGCAGACAGCCTTGGCAATCTTATTAGCAGAACAGCTTGAAATTCTTGTCTGAGCACCAGAAATGTCATAAATAAACTGCAACGTTTTCACTCTTCCCTCCTATATGCAAATATTCAAATTTTGGGGAGACGCTATTGGACTACCTTGGGTCCAATATCTTTATCTTGGTTAAGGGGATTTGGACAACCAATCTCATCCCATTATACCAATCAAGGAGAGATTTTTAGAAGTATAATTATCAGAGGAAATTGAAACGAACACAGTTGTGTGAAGATATAATAGTTTACTTTATCATTTCCCTTTAGTGGATCTTTAAGGTATTTCTAATTTCATTATTGTTTATAACAGTGCATACCACTACTTTATAAATTATTATACATCAAATGCATATAATCAATATATGATTTTTGATCTAATGTTTGATTTTTAAAATGATTTTCCTAGAAATAGTATTATTAGATAAACAGTTTTGAGAATTATCAAGTGTTCAAAACATAATGGGAAACTACTTTCAAAAAGATGGTGTACTCTAACAGTTATTAGAAGTACTATAAAGAATACTTAATAATATATTTAACATTTTTCTGTTAATAGACCAATAACCATTACAGCCTTCAGAGATACAGTGGCACTTATTGCTGTTAATGTAGAGCTTAAATTCTAAATAGGCAAGAGCACTTTGGAACCGATAAATTCTTTTTTGTTTAATAAAGATTTATTTTATTGATTTTAAAGACAGAGTTGGAGAGAGAGGTAGGGAGAGAGGTCTTTCATCTGCTGTCCATTCTTCAATCTATATCCAAAATTTCTAATTTGTTTTGATACTGGTGGATACTTAAGTGATTTTTTAAGCATGGGAAATCGGAGGAATTAGCTACAATATTTAAATAGTAAAGTTCAAAAACATGATCAAATGAGATTGTATTACAAGGGTTATAAAACATTGCAACGGGCCATATTTTAAGTATTTTAAGCTTTGTGGGATTCACTATCAGAATGACTCAGCTGTACTGACAAACTTTAATCAAATGGACATAGTTATGCTTCAATCAAACATTTAAATCATTAGATGGCATGCCATATTTTGTTCCATTTCACTGACTCCTATATTGTCATTATATTATAATTAAAAGAAAAGCATTCTGCAAAATATGCTCTTATTTAGTTTCTATGACTGTCATAAAGCATAGAGATATTCATAATAAATCTCAATTTGATGGGGGCCGGGGATATAGCTCACTTGGTTAATCCTCCGCCTGTGGCGCTGGCATCCCATATGGGCGCCAGATTCTGTCCCAGTTGCTCCTCTTCCAGTTCAGCTCTCTGCTGGGGCCCAGTAAGGCAGTGGAGGACGGCCCAAGTGCTTGGGCCCCTGCACCCACATGGGAGACCAGGAGGAAGCACCTGGCTCCTGGCTTTGGATCGGCACAGCACCGGTTGTAGCGGCCATTTGTGGGGTGAACCAGTGGAAGGAAGACCTTTCTCTCTGTCTCTCTCTCACTGTCTATAACTCTACCTGTAAAAGAAAAATCTCAATTTGATGACATTTTCAGATTCTAGTCATGTGAAATTTCTTTAAGGTCATAAATTGATTATAACATTTGTTTGGATCAAAGTTCTGATTCTTGGACTTTAGCCAAAGGATGATGGGCAAGATGCACTTGATATTTTCTCTGGAATAGCATCATCAATTAAGATAGTCAATTTGCCCATTTATTATATTCAATTAACCCTAAAGGGAATGGATTTTGGCTTCAAGATGCCCATGAAGAAGGAAATATTCTATATGGCTATTGATTAACAAGGAGAAAAGATTTAGATTAAGATGAGGTCACAATCCAAATATATACTCCCTGTTTGATCAGAATTGACTGGATTCAGGACAGAGCTTTGAGAAAAGACAAGACATAAAGGTTTGAAATGAGTTTCTGAAAGGATTCCTTTACCTAGTAGGCAATCACCTTTAGACAAATCTCATTCATGAGGAATTCTTAGGGTATTTTATTTTCTGTTTTTTTTTTTTAATTTTGGATTATGTTTATTTTCAATGGTTGGTGTAGCAAATTATCCTACATTTAGTCATTTAAAATAACAGAAACTTTCTTTTAGTTATGCAGGTCAGAAGTCTGGAAAAGGTCTTACTGGGCTAAAATCAAGGTTTTGGCAGGGTTGTGAGTCTTCTGTTGGCCCCAGGGGAAAATCCATTTCTTCGTCTTTTCCAGCTTTTAGAGGCTGCCAGCAAACCTTGGCTTGTGGCCACCCTCCTCTGTCTTCAAAGCCAAGCACCAGAGAGGACTAGGTACTTTTCCTATCACATCAATGTGACCTCTTCCTCTGCCTCCCAATTTTGTTTTTAAGGACGTTTGTAAATACATTGTGCCCGTTTCATAATTGGATCTCCCTATTTTAACTTCAGCTGATGGGCAGTCTTGCTTCCTTCTGTAACCTTAATTCCCCTTATCTCATAGAAGAACGTATTCACAAGTTTCAGCAATTAGGACCTCACTGTTTTGAGAGGTTACTATTCTGCCAAAAGCAGAATCAAATTATGCATTGTGGTGCTGTGGGTTAAGCTATTGCCTGAGACACTGGCATTGCAGGTAAAAATGCTGGGTTGAGTCTAGGCTGCTCTGCTTCAAACACAGCTCCCTTCTAATGTTCCTGGGAAAACAGCAGAAATTGGTCCAGGTGCTTGGGCCCCTGCCACCCAAATGGGAGATCCAAGTGGAGTTCCTGGATCCTATTTTCGGCCTGGCCCAGACCCGGCCATTGTAGCCATTTGGCAAGTGAATCAGCCATCAAAGATCTCTCCCTCTCTCTCTTTCTCTGTCTCTTCCTCTCTCTCTGCCATCTGCCTTTCAAATAAATAAAATAAAACCTTGAAAAAGAGTTGACAGAGCACTAGTCATCTTTACCTCTAGTATACCAGAAGAAGAAAGCCATGCATTTATTGGAGAGCTAGATTATGCATGCAATACTTTATTTTTGAAGGTTTTTATTTAATGCATACGAATTCTCATATGTACAGCTTTTAGGTATATAGTGTTTCTTCCCCCCATTCCCGCCCTCTGACCTGCACTCCCATCTCACCTCCCACTCCCTCTCCCATTCCATTTTCCATTAAGATTCATTTTCAATTGACTTTATATACAGAAGACCAACTCTTTACTAAGGAGAGATTTAAACTATTTGCACTCACACAGACACACAAAGTATAAAGTACAGTTTGAAGACAATTTTTACCATTAATTCTCATAGTACAACTCATTAAGGACAGAGGTCCAGCATGGGGAGAATTAATCATAGATGTACTAACTCAATTGAAAATAGATCCAAGTTAAAAATAAGAGTGGAAATAAGAGACGGAGGAACTGTACAGATCAGCACACATACCCAAAGACATACCCCTAAGGGTGAAGCTACAAACTTGCCATGGGACTCCAAATTCCATTTAGCTGGTTGGCATTAATCCCATCTTATGTGATAAGGTGAACATATTAAGTATGGAATTGATCATATACATAGGACCACCAGTCAAAGGATCATATAAATAAGACCAAGTGCCTGGTAATAACAACAGATAGAATTACAAAGGAGAGAAAATTCCAACGTGGGAAGCAGTCCACGCAGCAGACTCATAGAATGACAAACACCCCAAACTTCACTCTGACCTCAGAATCAGACCCTAAGGCCTGACTGAAAATACCATGAGAACATTTCAGGCATGGAAAGCCAAAACATAGTGGCAAAAATGGTTCTGCATGAGGGATCTCTGTGAGTGAGACCCTAATGGAAAGAAGGACTATCAAAGAAGGATGTACTTTTCTCTGAAGGGAGGAGAGAACTTCCACTTTGACTATGGCCCTGTCTAAAAACCAACAGAGTTTGGGAACTCAAAAGGCTTCCATAGCCTTGGAAGCTCATGTCAAGAGCCTTGGGTTATCACTGACATCATAAATAAAAGTATCAGCTGTTTAATCACCAAAAGGAGCCACTGTGCACTTGCATGCAATACTTCTAAACCCTTAATTACATTGTGCAATCATTTACTTAGTGATTAACAATGTAGTCTCTGAAGCCAGAGAACCAGCACCACCAGATAGCTGGCCTTTGATTCATCTTAAGTCTTATGCTTTAATTTCTCCGTCTGTACAATGGAGATGATAAGGGTATATCTATTTTCTACAGAGTTGTTGAAACGATCAATGAAATAGCATTCAAAACTCCTAGGAGTATGTCTGGAACATCAAAAAGGAACAGGCATTAGGGAAAAGGGGATAGATGCCTGACTTATTTAATCTCCCTCCCAATATTTGCCTGGAGAGCACAGAGAAAGTGAAGGGGAGCAGGGAAGAATGAGTTTTCTAAACATTGATTTGTTTGCTTCTTGGCCTTTTGGCTAAAATCAAGTGTAATAAACTTTGATCTGATGCGTGAATCGTTTTTCAGAAAATAAGGTTAAAAGAAGGTTTAAGCCCCAGCCTGGCAGTGCTGGCATCCCATATGTGCGCCAGTTGGAGTCCCGGCTGCTTTTCTTCCAATCCGGCTCTCTGCTATGGCATAGGAAAGCAGTGGAAGATGGCCCAAGTCCTTGGGACCCTGCACCCTCATGGGAGACCCAGAAGAAGCTCCTAGCTCCTGGCTTCGGATCAGCTCAGATCTGGCCATCATAGTCTTTTGGGGAGTGAACCAGTGGAATGGAAGAGGTCTCTCTTTCTTTGGCTTTATACCCTCCCTGTAACTCTTTCAAATAAAATAAAATACATCTTTAAACAAATGAAAGCATTTAGGTGGTATATTTTCTGCATCCTCATTAAGTGGTTTCTGAACTTCATGTTCTTTCATTTCCTGATACTACACTGAAATAAAGAGCATGCCTTTATTTCATTTTCATAGCCAAGTGGTATAGAAAATGTGTAAAGAAGTAATATTTGTTTCGCATCCTATGCCCCAAAAGGCTTATTTTTTAAGGTTTTGCAACAGTCATTCAACAGGCATTGACATCCCCACTACAGATTAAGAACATTTAGATGAGAGGTTAAGCAACTAGCCCCCTTCCGACAGCTGCCGAGCAGCTGGCTGTGCGTCTTGAGTAACTTCTGAGGTTCTTGACTCCAAGCCTGCGTTCCTGGTCACGGTATTGCTCTGACCCCTTCAGAATCTGTTTCTGAAACTAAATGTGCTATCCAGATTGATGCCACTACTAAGTACTAAGTACTGAGTACCACAGTCAGTTATAAGTTAGAATTTCCCTGTGGATACTTAGAGCTGTAAAGAACACTACAGTCAACCTGGAAGTACAAGGTTAGAAAGTCTCACACTCTGGGAACCTCGCTTTCTACTGACTCAAATGTTACATGGGCATATATAGTGGGAATGAATAGATTATACGTATGTGTCAGATTCCAAAGAATCTAATAACATTTGCATTTAGTAAAGAAACTATAACTTGAAACCCTTCAACATGATATTTCAAAAATATGTATAATTTACCTGGCTTCAGATGTGCTAAAGAATCTCAAATGGAAGAAATATGCCATTTTTAATTGGTTACACTCATCTAATGACCATTTGCACTCACCACCAAAGCAGTCTAAGATCAGCACATAAAGTTGATAGCTAGCCTATTTCTACTTAAAGTTTTATACGTTAACCAAAGAAACATTTTTTTTTCTTGCATGATATTTCCATTCTACTAAGGTTCTGGTTTCTCTGCTTTTGATTATTGCATTTTATTAACCAAATGCTTACCCCTATCCTTGAAAAAAATCTGCTTTTTCCACTGCAATAGTCATCCACAATCATTCACAGTTGCTTCTAGTCTAACATCTGGTGTTTCTAAATAAAACACCAGAAAACCCTTGAATCAATGAATAACTAAAATATCTAGTGGTATGCAAGTGTTATACTTCACAGAAGTGAAAAAATTCTTCCTTCTCAATATAAGTGCTCTTCAGAGATCACAAACAATGACTACCTTATTGTATCTGTGTGCAACAGATCCTTTATGACATTAAAGGCCTAACTGTTCTTCCATTGATGTCCTCGTGTAATTCTTTTTTAGAGAAGCTAAAAAATGAGCTCCTTAACAGGCTTACTTGTACATCATATACTGCATTGTGTGGACAGGGAGCAAACTGGGGCAGAGAGCTAAGACTTGACCCAGTTACCACTGTCAGATGGTTCTGATCAACATCTAAGAGCCTGTTAAAACTTACTATTAGGAGGATTAAGGGAATTAACTGATTCCTCCCAGCTCTCTGGAGTATTTGCCTTTTTATGGAAAGAATGGGCAAGTTTTTAAAGTTTCTTCTCTAAACTTATGCCAATAAAATTACACACTGTGAACCTATAAAGCATATTCAAACTTGTCACAGAAACTAGTCAAGAAAGATCAACAGAATTCCTATACCATTACCTAAAAATTACATTGTGTACTGAAACAATGCAAAGACTTATTCTTTGTTCATGAAATATGATTTCTTGTTATGCAAAGAACAAAGCTCTGGACAGCTCACGTTTCACCAGTCTACGTGTGTGACTATAAATCAACATTAAATGGTCCATCCCCTGTGCCTTGCTGTGCACCATGTTCCATCCTCTCCCCACCACCCCAGGTAATTCACCTGACCCTCAGAGGTCTACAGCTATTCTTCCTGTTCCGCTTCTTGGCCACCACAATCTATCTCCCATTCCTAGTGGATAGATTATATATTACTTTCTGTGTGAACCCATGGGTCCCTCTACAGGGAGTTTACCTGGTGTTAGACCTGGGCTCTCTCTTTGCAGGCAAGTGGGGTGATGATCCCTCTATACATTTAAAGTGCAACTGGGGCTCCAGCCCCAAGTTTCAGGGTTCAGCCTTAGTGTGGCCACTAAGTGCCTCTCAATGAGACGATTATTCAGAAACTGAGCAAAAGACATTTTTGGATTTGGAGTATTTTTACGGGGCTTTCGTACCATCCATCTTTGATTGGCACATGTGATAAATTTTTCCTATTTTAAGGCAACATAAACCTATTTTTATCAAAAGCATGATCATTGGAACAAACTCATAAAAATATGATAAAATTTTGAATTATTCAAAAGCACTTGGTAGAAATATCTTTTTTGTGTGTGTGACAGGCAGAGTTAAACAGTGAGAGAGAGAGAGAGAGAGACAGAGAGAAAGGTCTTCCTTCCATTGATTCACTCCCCAAATGTCTGCTACAGCTGGTGCACAGTGCCTATCCAAAGCCGGGAGCCAGGTGCTTCCTCCTGGTCTCCCATGTGGGTGCAGGGCCCAAGCACTTGGGTCATCCTCCACTGCACTTCCGGGCCACAGTAGAGAGCTGGACTGGAAGAGGAGCAACCGGGAGAGAATCTGGTGCCCCAACTGGGACTAGAACCCGGTGTGCCGGCGCTGCAGGTGGAGGATTAGCCTAGTGAGCCACAGCACCAGCCAGCAGAAATATCTTTACATTTCCACCCTGACCGATTTTTTCTACGGAAAGGGTGTTTATTTTTGTTTCTATTCAAGCCCTAATAGTCACCAAGCATTTCTTGCTTCAGATCTTGTTTTACTTGTCCTTTCTCTCTGTTATAAAGTGGCTGAGGACTGGAGGTACTTGCTGTGGCACAGCTATCAGTGTCTCACCTCTTCCATAGATTCTTCATTACCACAGAGACTCTGCTGTAGTTTTCCAATTCATTGAAATAGCATGCATCCCAGCTGCTTGGTGTCCCCTGTCCAGGTTAATCGTATGGTTGCTTTCCTTTCCTGATGAAAATGGCCAGTTGCCTATATTGCATGGTCTGAAACCTGGACAGTCTACAGTAATTTTTTGTTGCTGCTAAACCATTTTTTCCAGAAGGTTTTCTAGCAAGAGGTGTGAACATGACCCTATAGAGCAATTATGCAAAGAGTAAAAGTTAACAACATGTAAAGCTCTATATGAAAAGTTGGCATTTGTATGTGAGACTGTTGAATTTTGGCAAAGCTGAACCATCAGATGTACTTTTTTGTTCAGTGAAAAGTGTTTTGGTTCTGTAAATATATTGTGTCATTTTTGTTTGAAATTTCTCTATCAAACTTAGGACCCCAGAAAGAGCGTTGTAAATGAAATATTCTGCCACTTGAAATCTTGTGTTTGGTTTTGATCCAAAATCACAAGCAGAAAGTTAATTTGTTAGTTTTTATGGTTTCTGTACATTAAGCTGTATTTCCTTAAAAAATTATAAGTTTTATGTGTAAGATCTTGTTAAATTTTTAAATCACTGAGAAGTCAATTATTTCTGATACCTAAGGGAAACAGAGCTCTGATAATAGTTGCCACATTTATAGATACACAGAATAAAATCATCCACCAAGTTTATTGCAACACTGTACACAATAGCCAAGATACAGAATCCCCAAGGTGTCCATCATTAGATGAGTGGATAAAGAAAATGTAATATATATATATATATATATACAACAGAATACTGTTATTACAACACAATGATGGAACAGGAGGACATCATGTTAAGTAAAATAAGTCAGGCCCAGAAAGACAACATCACATATTCTCCCTCACATGTGGGAACTAAAACCCAATACTCAATCTCAACACTGCATGCTGATTACTAGAGACTCGGAGGGGTGGTTGGGATAGACGGAGTTTGGATAAAAAATGGGGAAATTGGATGTGGTCACATTAATTATGACAAAGTACTCAGATGTTAATAATAGGGAAACCTAGATGTGGTTTATGGATTGTGACAAAGATATCATACTAATAAAGGATAGAAGTTGGGTGTGGGTTATATGGGAACGGTTTGTACTACTTCACAATTTTTGTTTCACAACTTTAAAACTGTTCTAAAATAAAAAGTTATTTTAAAAAGGAGTTAAAGTAATGATTATGAGTTTTTCAATGAACTTTCGAGGGGATTTTTTCTTGAATATTTTGACTTTGATGAAACGTTTATTTCAACATGATTTACAAATGGAAGAAATAAATAATAATTAACATATATTTATAGAAACAATATATTAGTGCTGGTGACTCAAATTTAAGTGTACCTATTCCTTGGATAGAGTTGAAAAATGTTGCAAGATTTATATTCATTTGTATATAAATAAGTATAAACTTATATATGAGCTTATCTGTTCCTCTCAGCAAATTTATGAGTCAGAGTTACATATTTTTAGTATTTTTTGCATATTACTTATTATGTATTTTTAGTTCCATTTTTTCAAATGAAGAACTGAAACTAGAGAGGGTTTTGATTAAAGTATTATAACCATGCCCACTGATATTATTTATTCATCCAAGAAATAATCATCCTACTCTGTTTATGTAATTGTAATCAATGGACAAGCAGTGAACAAGTTAGAAAATGTTTGGCTTTTTATTCTGGAAACTTTTCAATTTTTTTTTCTTAAAACTGTATACATGAAATATATGAAATTTGTTCCCTTTATATAAATAAAAATGTAAAAAAATTATGGTTTCTGCATTTTACCTAAGTGTTAGCTGATTTATAGATAACTGATGAAAAAAAGCAGAATGAGGATTAGTATTGCAGTCTTTTCTACATCTCCAGGTACAACCTAATATAACATCAGAAGTTAAGACTCCAAGTATTAAAAATGTGTTAGCATGCTTCACAACCACTGGAGTGATATTTATGGGCAGGAAGGTGGCAGGTTACTTCCAGCCCAGTGGACTGCTTTCCCAGGGGTCCATTAACACTTTCAGATTGTAAGTGTTCCAGCTTTCTGTTGCTGAGGTGATAAACTGGATAAATGTTGACATGACTGCTGAATTCTGAGATTACACAGGTAGTCAGAAACACTAGGTTCCTATTCCCTTCTAGAGGACAGTGTGTGTTTTCAATCATCATGTGTACAGATGACTATTATTATATTTCAACTGGTAATTATTATCAAAGTTAAATAATTGCATAAGCCTAGAATATTTTTTAGTACATTGACCATATAATTTCCTGTCCAATCTGGAATACCTGATTGTGAAATGGGGCACTATGATTAATTTAGTTAGTTTCAGGGGAAAAAATGAAGGACTTTCCCAGCCTAAGCAGGCCTACTGGTCACCCTCCTTATGGAGGCATTCTCTTGACAAGCAGACCACCAGGGTACACCATCTTACTTATTTTCAAGGATTCCAGTCTAGAGATTATTTCAAAATTGAATTCATTATTTTAGATACTTCTGAGTACTTTTTTTCCTCTGATTAAACAAGAAATTTGCAGACTCAATCAAGATAATGCTTTTGGGTATAAGCAACAGGGACTTCAACTCAAACTTGCTTCTTCCCTTCATGGTAGGAAAATCTTCCTTTACTAAAAAGGCTAGAGGTAGAGCTGTCCCAGGTAGAGGCTTCATCTTGTGGCCTAAGTTCTACTCCAGGGCCTGGTTTTTTTTCTGGCTCTGCATTCTACACTCTTTGGTGTAGGCTTGTCCCAGGCAAAGATGCTGCGGGGATTTGGAAAATCTTTTTATAAGGATGGACCAACCAGAAACTGAACTTTTTGGTTTTGTCTCTTTTTCCTTCTTGTCCCTTTTGATCATAAAAGCACATCCGAGTATGAATCTGGAGCTTAGAGAGCATCGTAACTATGAGTTATTTATATTTCAATACAAGTTAAGACACATTCACTGAACAATATATGCAATGTTGGTCTGATGCAGCTTGAGGTATCCAAAAGTGATAAATACAAAATTTTTGCTAACAAGAAACTAGAATAGAGAAAGGAGTGATAACAAATGCAATATTTAAAATATGATGATAAAGGGACATGTTGTGAACTACAAAGAAGATGAACATGGGTGTTTTCGAAGTAAAGACTACCTCCCACTGGGTTGTGTGGCAAGTGAGGTGGGCCCTGTAGGATAACCCGATTTTCTCAGGGAAGTCTCAGGGGAGGGACATTCTGCTTGGAACAAATGGTTTAATTGATGTGTGAGGTTTGGAAAGGAATAGTCATTATCCAGTTTTTCTGGAAGGCAGATTCTCACATTTAGGAATTTAGAGATGTTCCAAACAATAGGAAGCTGAGTCTATGACTATTTGGGATTCAGGATATGCCCTTTTCATTGAAATATAGTCAGAATGATTTCCACTTTTTATTTACTGAATTGGCTGGGATGTTTGGCTTGTGTGACCAGGTCATCTGACCGTTTTGACATCATCTGGGTGCATTTGATTTTTTTAAAGCTCACTGGTGATCTCAGCTCTGAGTTTATAAAGTCGGTAACATTAATCTCCTGATAGCTTATTTTAATACTTGTCTGTGTACTGGATTCTCAGTCTGTAAAAGATGAAGCACACATTTCTCAGTTACATGTGGTAAGCTAGTGTGTATAACAACCAACCTTGAAGTTCTAGAACAAAAAAATTATTATTATTTGCCTCAGAAATACAAATTATGAGGTAATTTTTACAAAGACAGTCATGGATAAAGCAAACTGAGACAGAATAGTAAAACTGGTGTTAAACTATTTTACAGCCTTCTAGGAGAAATCAAAACAGAAATTTCCAATTAATTTTAGTCTTAGTCCTTCACTGTTTATGTCAAAATCTGCCATTCTAGGCCAGAATATAAAATAATTCTCTTATCAAGGAATGTAGAATATGACAGTGACACTAAAACTGTGTTTTGTGATGGTAGTGCGCGAACTAAGACTGAGACATAACTTTTAATATAAGTGGTTTTGATTTACTGTCACATTTGGGAAAGTAATTTCTGCACATATATGCACTCACATATATTAGCACATGTAGGATGGAGGTTTAAAAATTTCATGTTAAATGCATATTTTGAAAAAACCAAATGGATTTCAAAATCTTTTACCAAAATAAACTTGTTCATAATTCAATTTTCCATAAATATTTTGGAATACTCTTACACACACACAAATATTTTGTTTCCAAATATATGTTTTCATATTAGAAATAAAAATCATAGCTCTTAAAGCATTAACAAGAACTTACAACAGTAGATTGTTTTGTCTCAAGAAAAGTAAACGTTTATACATATTTTTAAAAGTCAGAAAGTTAAGATGAAATTTTTATTATAAATGATTGATGAAGCAATTGTAGAAGGAAAAAATGCAACGTACAAAAGAGCACTAAAGTATATAAATATTTTATACAAATTAATCCTCTCAGATATAATGAGAATCAAATGATCTTTTGCTGTCTCATGTAATTTTTGACAAAGTGGATGTTTCATTAGGAAATATTTATAAATGTGCCTGTCACTCTAGGATGGCATTTATCAGTTTATAGCAGTATCTTGAACTCATGTAATATCTTACCTTTTCTAGCACTTTAATATTCAGTGTGTCTTTTGCTTCCGGCCATAGCCATGTGTTAAACTTAATAAACAATGCCATTCTCATTTGGATAGGAGAAGATTGTACAGAGAGCAAGTCCGTTTCTAAAGCATTTTCCACAACTATTACAACATTTACAGCACAAAGATTGCCTTTTATTTTTATGAATACATTTTTAAAGTTTACTGAAGCACCAGTCACTGGCAGACAAATAATTCTAAAAACTTGTGGGTATGTACAACTTGGTTACAGACTGGTTTCTTCTTGGGAAAATAAAATAATTATCCCATGTTTCACAGTCAAACCGTGGCTCTAAAATTTCTCTAAGTGCCTCTTCTATGAGAGTCAATAATATAGCTAACTGTTAACAACCCAACAATGCCAGGTTTATTCTTTAAATTTGAAGAGTGAAAAAGCAGATGAAATACCACATATCCAAAACAACTCCATCTATTTTCCTAAGTCAGCAGCCCTCAAAATGCCTTTTTACTGACCCATTTGCAATGTTCTCCTAGACATGACAACAATTCCGGAACCCCAAACCCCAAGCAACTTGGACGGAGTAGCTGGGTCAACCTCTGCATCCATCGCTTATTTTCTTCCTGCCATCATAAAGTCCACAAAAAAATGTCTGGGTCTCTATGATACAAGCAAAGAACTGTTTGCAAGCTACCCAGAATGACATTCCACATAGTAACTTGAGTAGAGTGAATGAGATGGCAGAGAAATTATTCATGCCTCAGACAAGCTGAAGACCTTCCACCCTGCAATTTGGGCTTCGCTCAAGGTCCTCACAGAAAGAGCTGCTTTCAGGAACTTGGGTGGTCTCCTATTGGCAGAGACCAGAGGAAAAGTGAAGCAATGTGTGAGGCACTGCAGACAAAGGAAAAGAACGAAATGCAACTGTGACACTAACTCATCAGTTGACATCCACTGCTTTCTGTTGTCATGCCTGTTCTTTTAAATTTAGTGATTTGTTCTTGGCCAAGTGCTGCATAGTATGTTCTTTCATTTTTGAGTTTTCCATTCATAACGCTGTGTGCTAAAGGAGATTCATTTCCACCATGGAAAATAATTGGTATGGTCATGTGAATGGAAGAGACATCATTTAAATCTCTTTCCTTGTACTCAAATCTCTAACACAGAATAGTAACAAATCTCTAACACAGAAGAGTAACTGGACAATAACAGCAAGCGAAAGAACTACAAACAGCCAGCTCCATTGCAAGCTAAAGAAATAGAACTCAAAATGATTATCAAATAATATTTTTACCTATCATGTTGGAAAAACCTTATTATAATTGCTTGGCAGAGAGCTGGCTCAGAAGCAAGGTAGCTAGGACTCTATCAGCACTCTAATGTGGGATGCAGACATCCCAAGCGGTAGCTTAACCTGCTGCACCACAACACCTGACTCAAGATGTTGTGCTCTTATACATTATGCACAACAATAATATGTGTAGGAGCTCATGCTTCAGCCAGAATATACACAAAACTGATTGGTTGGATGTTTTATTTTTCATCCCCTGCTGATCATTGTAAAATATTATTTTTATCCTAAACATGTTAACACTAATTTGAATGGATCAAATAATTGATATTATTATGCTTAATTAATTTGATAAATAGTAAATGATTATCTTTCTGATTTAAATTTCAATGATGGTATCATTGATAATATTGAATGAATTTTCCTATGACTTAATATTATCACTTTTCTTTCATACATTGCCTATTTATATGACTTGATTTTAATATTCTACTGGAAAGTTTGTCACTGTTAGTGATTCATGAGAACTACTTGTTTATTTAAGTTTTTCAATTACTGCAGCATCTAAGTTTCACAAATTTGTATATTGGTCTTGTTCAAGGGCCATGCAAATCCTTGTACTGCCGGGGAGAGCACTAGAGCTACATATACAATCCTATTAGACATAGTGACATGTGGTAGAGCCATTTTTTCTCATATGGTCTTTGTATTTTAAATTTTAATATGTTTACATTTTTAAAATCTTCTATGATATCAAGCATAATTATTCATTTATGTTTCATGCATCAAATGTTTAAAATTTTTCTCTGTGGCACACCTATTATTTCATTGCATTTGTTTTTGTATAGGTGCATATAGAGTTTAAATTTTTCTCAGTAGCCAGATATCACTGTTTTCTCTCTTTTAAATACTTTCATTTACTCAAAGTTCTTCATGCCAAGCAAAATAAATACAAACCTAGGTGTAATCTTTAAAGCTTATATATTTCACCCATGCACACTTTATTTTAACGTAAGTGTGAAGTCGATTTTTAAAATTTCTTTTTAAATTTTATTTACTTATTTGAGAGGTGGAGTTACAGACAGAGGGAGGGAGAGACAGAGAGAGAGGTCTTCCATCTGCTGGTTCACTCCCCAAATGGCCTCAATGGCCAGAGCTGGGCCAGTCTAAAGCTAGGTACCAGGAACTTCTTCTGGGTCTCCCATGTGGGTGCCAGGGCCCAAGCAATTGGGGCATCTTCCACTGCTTTCCCGTATGCATTTGAAGAGAGCTGGGTAGGAGGTGGGGCAGCCAGGAAACAAACCAGCACCCTTATGGGATGCTGGTGCCACAGCCCAGAGGCTTAAACTATAATGCCACAGTGCTGGTCCCCTATTCTAGCCTTTTCTTACTCCTTAGTATCTGAGATGCTGTATACTTGCTATTGATCTTTTTTCCAGCATTTTGCCTATATCCTGTATTTTCACACATTCTGTATTTTATAAAGTGCCAAAAGGATAATAAAATAAACTGACTCAAATTGAAAAGAAGATATACATCGTGATTTGTCCCTCTATCTCGATCTTTGATGCTGGGAATCTGTAATTTCTTATTCAGGCCCTGTAAAATATTTCTAAGATAATTTTGTAGTTTTTTTCATATTAGTCTTTAGATTATTACTAGTTGATTTTCTTTTTTTTGTTTTACTGTCATTATCTAAATTATTTTCTATAAGTTTTCTAGTTGATCTTTGTTTAATATGTACTAGTTACAAGTTAAATGTTTTTAGCCATCTTTGAACTTCAAAAAAAACGTGTTTCCCATATATTACTTTAAAATTATGTATAGAAAATCATATATAATATGAAAATGTATGTTTCCAATGCTGGAGTTCATGTTTCTGATTAATATACTATGGTATTATCTAGAACTTATAGGAAAATATTAAACTATAACATTTGATAATTGGCCTATTTGTCTTATTCCTATTAATGATCTGATAATTAGAAAACAATATTCTCCTGTAATCTTTATTTTAAAGATTTATTTATTTGAAAGTCAGAGTTACACACACACACACAGAAAGAGAGAGAGAAAGGAGGAGGGAGAGAGAGAGAGAGAGAGAGAGAGAGAGAGAGAGAGAAACTTCCATCTGCTGGTTTACTCCCCCAAATGGCCCCTATGGCCGAGATGGGCCAGGCCAAAGCCAGGTGCCAGGAGTCATTAAATATGAAAATCTGGGGGCCTGGAGTGGTGGCATAGCGGGTTAATGCCCTGGCCTTAACCACCAGCATCCCATGTGGGCGCCGGTTCTAGTCCCGGCTGCTCCTTTTTCAATCCAGCTCTCTGCTATGGCCTGGGAAAGCAGTAGAAAATGGCTTAAGTCCTTGGGGCCCTGCATCCACATGGGTGATCTGGAAGAAGTTCCTGGCTCCTGGCTTCAGATCAGTGCAGCTCCGGCCATTGCAGCCATCTGAGGAGTGAACCGTTGGACGGAAGACCTCTCTCTCTCGGCCTCTCCTCTCTCTGTGTAAATCTGACTTTCAAATAAATAAATAAATCTTAAAATAAATAAATAAATAAAGATGAAAATCTGTATCCTGCTATTTGAGTGAAATTTTAAAGTCAAAAAATAAAATGGTGAAGCTTTATCTTCAAAATGGGTACATTTTATTTTTTGAATTAAATCTGAAATGAATTTTTACCTCACTTATGTTCATTCTCTCTGTACAGTCCCAGTCCCAAGTGGGAGACAAAAACCAAAAAATGTGGTCATCCTCCTATGTTTTCCACGGGCCATTAGCAGGGACCTGGAGTGGGAGTGGGTCAGCTGGGGCATGGACCTGTACAGTATGCAGGCATTACAGGTGGCAGCTTTACCTGCTAGGCCACAACCCCAGACCCTCCTGCAATTTTTTTATATGACACAGTATAGTGTTACACTTTCTGATAAGAAATTAGGCTCATGTCAACTAATTATTATTATATAACAAGCTAATCAAAGTTTAGTAGCTGAAATAACCCTTTATTTGCTCATGAATCTGTGGATCTTTGCTGCGGAGTGTGCTCAGCTGGGCAGGTGGTTTCCCAGTCCCCCCCGCCCCCAGTCTACTGACGTCATCTGGAGCTTCCTCAACGCTGGATGCCCTTACACGCTTTCACTCACATCACAGGTCATTGGTGCCAGCTATCAGCTGACCCTGCTTTATTCCTGCCCTCCTCCAAATCATTGTCCACGTTCCTACTGTGGCAGTCTGCATAACATAAATACATGTTCATATATTTTTCATTCTAGAAAACTTTCACTGGACCCTTAGACCTTAAATATCTTCTTGGTAAGATGTATAAAATTCTTCAGGATCCACCCTCTACCTAACTCCCCTATGTTATAGAGACTAAAGATGGTTATTTGATATTGGAGGAATCAGAGTGATAGGAACAAAGCTAAAGGGTTTGCAAAAGCCCTGCTCCCTAAAGTTATTATGTAATTTACCGTTCCAATGAGGACATTTTTCAAAAGTGAAGATGAGCTCTTTTAATGATTTTGCCAGGATGAACAAGTAAGTACTGCCCTGATGCAACAAGAACCGACCCCACACTTGTCCGCAATTCTGCATTTTTTACCTCCATCTCCATGCCCTAGCCAACAATAAACAATCCCAGGTTTAGATTCTTGCTTTATGCTATCAGTACCTTTACAATAATGTTCCTCCTCTTGTGATGTGTTTTATTTTTCTTCAAGAATAATCTTTACTTTTCCAAACATCAATGTGTGTCTCCCAAGTTTCCTTTCAAAAACCTACAATTTATGTTCCTATTGGGGCTTCATATTTTCTTTTATACTATCTACTTTTCTTATATATAATTAGTGCACATACTTGCATACACACACACAAACACATGTATTATATATATATGTATATATATATATATATATTCCAGTATCCTTTTATGAAAAAGTAATTTCTTTTTATACCCCTTTTTATTGTTAGACAGAATAGATACATCTCATAGGTTTCAGGAAAGGTATGGCTTCATTATTTTTATTCTATGGAATGACAAGCTGGTAAATGTACTAAAAAAATGGTAACTAACAAACAACTTAGTACCCGAAGGACAGCAATACCTAGGATATTTTAACACTGTAATAATAAAAAATAAGTAGTACTCAGCATTTTAGTGTGTGTTATTTTTAAAACAGAAGGTTTCTCTTCTTAATTACTTTCTCCTCAGACCCAGATGATCAACAGCTTATAACTACTGAACATGTGTTACCTAACATAAGAATCAGACTTGGTATTTTGCAGAGAGAATAAACATAAGGGAGGTAAAAATTCATTTCAGCTAATTCATAAAATAAAATGTGTCCATTTTGAAGATAAAGCTTCATTGTTTTATTTATTAATTTTTTTAAACTTTTATTTAATGAATATAAATTTCCAAAGTACAGCTTATGGATTACAACAGCTTCCTCCCCATAACGTCCTTCCTACCCGCAACCCTCCCCTTTCCCACTCCCTCTCCCCTTCCATTCACATCAAGATTCATTTTCAATTCTCTTTATATACAGAAGATCAGTTTAGCACACATTAAGTAAAGATTTCAACAGTTTGCTCCCACACAGAAACATGAAGTGAAAAATACTGTTTAAGTACTAGTTATAGCATTAAATCTCAATGTACAGCACATTAAGGACAGAGATCCTACATGAGGAGTAAGTGCACAGTGACTCCTGTTGTTGACTTAACAAATTGACACTCTTGTTTATGGCCTCAGTAATCACCCTAGGCTCTTGTCATGAGCTGCCAAGGCTATGGAAGCCCCCTGAGTTCAACGACTCTGATCATATTTAGACAAGGCTATTGTCAAAGTGGAAGTTCTCTCCTCCCTTCAGAGAAAGGTACCTCCTTCTTTGATGACCCGTTCTTTCCACTGGGATCTCACTCGCCCAGATCTTTCATTTAGGTTGTTTTTTTTCCCCCAGAGTGTCTTGACTTTCCAAGCCTGAAATACTCTCATGGGCTTTTCAGCCGGATCCACATGCCTTAAGGGCTGATTCTGAGGCCAGAGTGCTGTTTAGGACATCTGCCATTCTATGAGTCTGCTGTGTATCTCACTTCCCATGTTGGATCATTCTCTCCCTTTTTGATTCTATCAGCTAGTATTTGCAGACACTATTCTTGTTTATGTGCTCCCTTTGGCTCTTAGTCCTATCATTATGATCAATTATGAACAGAAATTGATCACTAGGACTATTGAGATGGCATTGGTACATGCCACCTTGTTGGGATTGAATTGGAATCCCCTGGTATGTTTCTAACTCTACCGTTTGAGGTAAGTCAGCTTGAGCATGTCCCAAATTGCACATTTCTTCCCTCTCTTATTCCCATTGGACAGTGAGAGAGAGAGACAAAGAGAAAGGTCTCCCTTTTGCCGTTGGTTCACCATCTAATGGCCGCCGCAGCTGGTGCGCTGATCCGAAGCCAGGAGCCAGGTGCTTCTCCTGGTCTCCCATGCAGGTGCAGGGCCCAAGGACTTGGGCCATCCTCCACTGCACTCCTGGGCCATGGCAGAGAGCTGGCCTGGAAGAGGGAAACCAGGATAGAATCTGGAGCCCCAACCGGGACTAGAACCCGCAGGTGGAGGATTAGCCTATTGAGCTGCGGCGCTGGCAACGTGTTATTTTTTGATTAAGCTTTCACTCAAATACCAAAATGCAGGTTTTCATATTTAATGACTCATATATTCCATATTTCTTGATAGACAACTGAGCATATGACACTGTCAGAATGAAATACCCATTGCTACCTCTTAGTTAAAAACTATCTCATGGTAACCTCATATCACATGTCTGGGAGGGAACTGCTTAAGTTTTCTTTAAAGCATTCTTAAATTCAAGGCTGGCATGTACATGTACAATTGGTTGTAGAGTATTAATGAACGTTAATAGCATTTGAAAAAGTGTCAGAGTATAGAACACTTACATGGGATTTTTTTTGTTCTGGAAAACAGTTTGAATGCTGAAATGCTCACTCCCTAAAACTTTATAGATGATTCTTGTGTTCATATCTGTATTTCTTTTGCCAAAAAAGGATGAAAGGGAGAACAGAAAGGAATGTGAGCATCTAGGGAAGAACAGGAAGCCTGATGAGCTTCAGGGATTTCGGTTTTACATCATACATAGTCAAGATGTTAACTCACACCAAAGACAGATCATCACGTCTCCCCCTCTATTATATATACACCAGCATGGAAAAACTTGCAGAATTAAACACTGCTTTTCTTCAGGAAATTTGACAAACCCACAACTGATGTAAAATTTTAATTGGAAATGCTTCTAAAAGAAATGCCACATTTTCCATCTTTTCACTGATTTCTAACTACTTAGACTTGTCCTTTAATTTCTTAATAATACCTCAGACAACAAAGACAGTAATGACTTATAATGGAAATAATGATTTACTAAAGTATGGAACTGACTTTCCTGTTTATGTAAGGATTTTCCATGAAATAATGATTTTCAAAATAAGTTCTTATCTTTTCTGTTATAAAATTTTCATGGGAGAATTACATGTAGGGAAGTGGCCACTTTATAATTAAACTCAGTCCTTCCCTGCAGCACACTGTAATCATTGGGGCTTATTAAATCTCCTTTACAGATTTGCAAAGGGGTAAACTATAATATCTCCACTGGGGTCAAAGAAAATGGACTAACTAAAGTCATAAAAAAGCAAAATTCAACAGAATTATCTTATTGAACTGCTCTGGTGAGCAATCAAACAGCACAGGATTTCTGTATTTTTTCATTGTTACCATAAGATCAAAATTAGAAACAAAATTTAAGATAATCCATGCAAAGAAAAATGCACTCTTTTAAAAATTAATAGAAGGGAATTGAAAGGCTGGCATTGTGGCACAGGGGCTGAGATACCGACTGTGACATTGGCATCCCATATGAATACTGACTGAGTCCTGGATGCTCTACTTCCAATCCAGCTCCCTGATAATGCACTTGGGAAAGTGGCAAGAGGTGGCGTGAGTGCTTGGCCTTTACCACCTAGGTGTGATGTGGGGATGGAACTCCAGGCTCCTGGGCTCAGCCTGACCCATTCCTGGTTGTTGTGGTCATTAGGGAGTGAACCAGTGGATTGAAGATCTCTCTCCATCATTGTCTTTCCCTCCCTCTCTCTGTAAATATGCTTTTCAGATAAATATATAAACCTTTTAAAAATAATAATGTTTTTCCTATTATGATCCATATCCAAGACAATACTTTAACAAATTCAGTCTACAAAAATAAATTATTTTCTTTCTTTTTTTGTAACACTTTATTTCTTCATGTTAATGTAATAGTAATAAAAAGAGAAAGTTTTCAATGTTGTTTATAGATACAGTTCTAATAATTATACCCCTTCCTCCCTCTCAGCCCTTCTCTCTCTCTTTCCTTCTTTTTTTTTAGTTTTTTTAAAGATTTATTTGAAAGTCAGAGTTACATACACACACACACACACACACACAGAGAGAGAGAGAGAAAGAGAGAGAGAGAGGTCTTCCATCCGATAGTTACTCCCCAATTTGCCACAACGGCCACAGCTGTGCAGCTCCGAAGCCAGGAGCCAGGAGCCAGGAGCCTCCTCCTGGTCTCCCATGTGGGTGCATGGCCCAAGCACTTGGGCCATCCTTTGCTGCCTCCCCAGGCCACAGCAGAGACCTGGATTGGAAGCAGAGTAGCTGGGTTTTGAACCAGCGCCCATATGGGATACCAGTGCTTTAGGCTAGAGCATCAGCCCAGTGCACTACTGCTCCGACCCCCTTTTTTTAGTTTTTGAGATAACATATTTAATTAGTTTAACAGTGAAAGGTTTAATGCTTCACTAAACAAAGAGATCAAGTAAAAATTTAAAAGACCCTAGTTCATTGATAAGATTTATATTTCCTGGCCAGCGCCACAGCTCACTTGGCTAATCCTCTGCCTGCGTCGCCAGCACTCCGGGTTCTAGTCCCAGTTGGGGTGCTGGATTCTGTCCCAAGTTGCTCCTCTTTCAGTCCAGCTCTCTGCTGTGGCCCGGGAGGGCAGTGGAGGATGGCCCAAGTGCTTGGTCTCTTCACCCACATGGGAGACAATGAAGAAGCATCTGGCTCCTGGCTTTGGATCTGCACAGCGCGATCCATTTTAGGGGTGAACCAAAGGAAAAGGAAGACCTTTCTCTCTGTTTCTCTCTCCGTCATTGTCTAACTCTGCCTGTCAAAAAAATTATATTTGCTTTACTAAATTTACTAAATATTTTCTTGAATTGAATTTTAGCTATTAATCCAAACATTTTTATGCACACTCATGTGCACACATGTGTATGCATAACTAAAGAAATCTGAAAAGGCTCTGTGGATTATACCAATGTCAATTTCCTGGATTTTGTCTCCTATAATAGTTATAGAAGAAGTTAGCTTCTGAGAGTTCTAGAGTGCTTATAGCACAATGTATGAATAATAGAAATGCCAAAATGGAAATCGTATACTGATTCCTACAGTAAGATTTTATAAAAGCTGCAAGACAATAAAAGGTAAAGCATTATTTGGTAATGATGACTTGATGTGATCTAATGTGATTGATATAAAAGTGTAAACTTCAATTTGGTCAGCTTCCTGAAAAACAATAATTCAAATATTAAAAGGAGATAACCAGCCAGCAGTTGCCATTTTCCATTTCAACTCACATAAGATAGTGCTCTTGAGCCGGCGCCGTGGCTCAATAGGCTAATCCTCCACCTTGCGGCGCCGGCACACCGGGTTCTAGTCCCGGTTGGGGCGCCGGATTCTGTCCCGGTTGCCCCTCTTCCAGGCCAGCCCTCTGCTGTGGCCAGGGAGTGCAGTGGAGGATGGCCCAGGTGCTTGGGCCCTGCACCCCATGGGAGACCAGGAAAAGCACCTGGCTCCTGGCTCCTGCCATCGGATCAGCGCGGTGCGCCGGCTGCAGCGGCGGCCATTGGAGGGTGAACCAACGGCAAAAAGGAAGACCTTTCTCTCTGTCTCTCTCTCTCACTGTCCACTCTGCCTGTCAAGAAAAAAAAAAGAAAAGAAAAAAAAAAAAAAAAAAAAAAAAAAAAAAAAAGATAGTGCTCTTATTTATGACATATTCCCATATCTACCACCTGCAACCTTATCTTTTGTTCTGATAATAGGATGCAAATGGATATGAGCAAAATCATAATAGTTCAACTTCAACTTTGATTTACTTTTTAACACAACAAATAAATTTTCAACTTCAAGATTTTCCCATTGTTGAAAAATAAATAGTAATGCACTATTGTGGAAATTTGCTGTTAGCTGTAGTTAGAAAGAATCTGAACACATGAGTTTCCTGGTCTATCAGAGAAAGCCAAGACCATATCTTAAGGCTTTTGAAAAACAAGAGAATGATTGTCACCGTTACTTCTACAGCTAGCTTCCTGCCGTCTCTGCAGGGAGATGATTTGAACTGGCACCTGCCTCTGTGTTTGGATATATGCTGATTCTGTCAACTGAAGCAACAGCTCCTTACTTCCACTGTAAGAAATTTAGGAAAGTGTTCTGGCCTTGTGACTCAGCAAAGCAAGAACTCACAAGGTGAGAAATTTCTTATTACAGGAAATGGGTGTAATGAATGAGGCAGTCAACAGCTGCCACACAGAACATATGTAGATTTAACACTGCAAGTAAGGCGTTTTAACTATATCCAAGAAAGACATCAGTAGGGAAATAACGGTTAATATCACCAGTGATGGTTGACACTGTGTGCCCTCTGCAGCAATATAATAGATCTTCGTATCTGTGGTCACCTTCCTCTAAGGTCATCAAAATCAACTAAAGACTGGGAACTGTCACAGAACTGAGGAGGCCAGGGAGACACGATGTGGTGTTCTGGACAGTATCCTGGAAGAAGAAACAAATAGTTATTAAGGAAACACTAGTGAACTGAATAAAATGTGGAGTTCAGTTAATAGTAATGCGCCAACATTGGCTCTGTAGTTGTGACCAAAGTACCATAGGAATGTAATAAGTTAACTAGGGGGAACTAGATGAGAGTGGTATGTGAAAACTCTCTGTACTATCTTCGCAAATTTTCTGTAAATATTACACTTAACACCAAAACAAAAAAAAAGAAAGGGTACATTTATCTCAGCTGCCTAGAGTTCCGTGGACACTGGTGTGAAAAGATTCTCGAATTTCTCCATTACCTTTTCATAAAACAGTAATGACAGGCATAGTACTTTGACACAACAGTTTAACTCCTGCTTATGATTTTAAGAAGTTTTAGGGGCTGGCATTGTGCGGTACCTGGTTAAGCTGCTGCTTAGAGTGCTTGCATCCCATGCAGGATGGCCTGTTTGTATCCCAGCTACTCCATTTTTGATTCATTGTCCTACCAATGCCCACTCTGGCAGGAATATGAGATGGCTCAAGTGATTGTGCCCTTGCCACACAAGGGGGAGACCTGGACAGACCTTCAGGCTCCTAGCTCCCATCTGGCTCAGCCCTGGACATTGGTGGGCATTTGAGGAATGGACCAGCATATGGAAGGTGCTCTCTCTCTCTCTCTTCTCTTTCTTTCCCTGTTGCTTTGCTTGTCAAGTAGAAGAAAAGAAATAAATACATTTTTTAAATAAAATAACCAGTTTTGAAACATTTTATATTAAGTGCCATTGTCACTTGTGGTTTCTTTTCATTGTAATAAACATTTTTTCAAAGGCTTATAAGTTTCTATTTCTACAGCCTTTCATAAGTAATCACAGCCAAACAAAACTAATGAGCTTTTCAGGTTATCAGATGTGGAAAATATTTCTTTGCTGAATAGCAGGAGTTCAGAGTTACATATTCTGATAGGGGATAGGGCTGGAATGCTCTTGCCCTTTTCAAAGCGTAGGATTAGATCAGCACATGGCATGTGATTATGAGACTGAGGAGTCAGAGATTCTCATTGAAGAAAAGGCATTGACATCTCTTGTCCATATGGAGATGAACCAGAGAGGATCTGCTTCAATGATTAAATAAACCATTATAAAACTTGATCTGAACATTTTCTAAAATATTATTATTATTTGACAGAAAGAGTTAGACAGAGAGAGAGAGAGAGAGAGAGACAGAGAGAAAGGTCTTCCTTTCCGTTGGTTCACCCCCCAAATGGCTGCTATGGCCACTGCACTGTGGCGGGCACACTAAGCCGATCCGAAGCCAGGAGCCAGGTGCTTCCTCCTGGTCTCCCATGAGGGTGCAGGGCCCAAGCACTTGGACCATCCTCCACTGCACTCCCGGGCCACAGCAGAGAGCTGGACTGGAAGAGGGGCAACCGGGACAGAATCCAGCACCCCAACCGGGACTAGAACCCCGGGTGCTGGCACAGCAGGCGGAGGATTAGCCAAGTGAGCCATGGCACCAGCCTAAAATATTATTATTTTTAAAACTTGTGTGTGACCAAAACATTAAACCCAAATTCTTTTGTTAACATCAGATTAATACACAGTAACATACCTCAGCCATCCAGAAGTGACCTTGCTTAAAAGTGTTATTTAAAACTGGTTGGTTGCTGAACTGCATCAGAATTTCAAAAAAGAGAGTATTACAAACCTTTCAGACAGTTTATGGCTTTCATGGGAAGATTTTTATCAACCTTATGTTCACAGACATGGAGTAAACACTATCTTCCTGCCAAAATTCAAATAGTATTCTAATTTTTATAATAAATGAAAGTAGTTAGTTATAACTTCTAATTATACAAGGCTACCCTTTAATGGACTCTCATTACATGTAGTTTCTCATGTGTGTTCTGGATAGTATCCTGGAACAAGGAAACAAATAAAAAAAAATCAATGCTGTAAAAATGATGTTTTACGGAAATACACACTTAAATTATAGGACAGGTATTTTTATGTATCAATGATGAAAATAAAACTTAAGGAATGTATTTTTAAAGACTATATTGATTACAGTAATTTGATTCAGAGTAGAGATCTGATAATGGTTATTTCAAGTGAAAGCTGATGAACAGCTTGTCAGAAAGTAACAAAGATTCTAAGAGACCATGCTGTGGTCTTTTTTTAAAGACTTATTTATTTTTATTTGAAAGTCAGAGATACACAGAGAGAAGAAGAAGCAGAGAGAAAGAGGCCTTCCATCTGCTGGTTCACTCCCCAGTTGGCCGCAATGACTGGAGCTGTGCCAATCTGAAGCCAGGAGCCAGGAGCTTCTTCCAGGTCTCAACGCGGGTGCAGGGGCCCAAGGACTTGGGCCATCTTCTACTGCTTTCCCAGGCCATAGCAGAGAGCTGGATTGGAAGTGGGGCAGCCTGGACTAGAACCGGTGCCCATATGAAATGCCAACATTGCAGGCGGTGGCACAGAAACTTGACTAATGCATTATATCTCCCTAGTATTTTGCATAAGGTAAGTTTTTTTTTTTTTTACAGGAATCCATCACTTCAAATAATTTGAAAAATCATAATGTCTCAACCTGGATAATGCTTACGTTATTTCGGTAAGTGAGAAAAATTACTGATTCAGGTTGAATTTGTCTGAAAACCCAATATCTAGATTGTGCTTGCTGATATCACATCCTGCTTTGCTATTATAAGACCTCATGGAACAAAATGGTTCCACTTCCGGTATGGCAGTGTACTGTTAGGACAGAGAGCCTGAGATTAGAGGAAGAAAGAAGAGGGCCAGGACCACTGTCATCCCAGAACAACCACCTATGTGCTCAAGAATGCACTCTGTGAGGAGCAACGTCTAAGACTTCAAACTGTGGGGAAAATAGATTTCCGTAGAATCCGATAGCCAACTCACTAAACAAATAAGCAAGTGAATATCAACAAAGAAAACCCGGAAAAGGGAGAGTAAACTAATTAGTTGCTGAAATGCATTAGTTAAAATGTTCAGTTTTCTACAATGAAGTACATGATATGAGGTAAAATAGAAAAACTTGGCCTGGAATTAAGAGAAATGAGGGGTACCAAGAAGCACAATCACACACACACACACACACACACAATAGGAATGTCACAAGGAAAGGAAGGAGAGACAGGAGTAGAAAATGTGTTTGAAGAAATAATAATGCTGGGGCTGGCGCTGTGGCGAAGCGGGTTGAAGCCCTGGCCTGGGGAGCCAGCATCCCGTGTGGGCGCCGGTTCTAGTCCTGGCTGCTTCGCTTCTGATCCAGCTCTCTACTGTGGCCTGGGAAAGCAGTAGAGGATGGCTCTGGTCCTTGGGCCCCTGTGCCCATGTGGGAGACCTGGAGGAAGCTCCTGACTCCTGGCTTGGCGCAGCTCTGGCATTGCAGTCAATTGTGGAGTGAACCATCAGATGGGAGACCTCTCTCTCTCTCTCTCTCTCACCCTCTCCCTCTCTTCTCTCTGTGCAACTCTTTCAAATAAATAAACATTCTTTAAAAAAAGAAATAACGTCAGAGCACTTCCCCAAACCGATCTAAAACATTAATATGAAGTTACAGAAATCTCTTATAAAACATAGGAGTAAATATTGTGGTCTTAAATTAAGCTATGGAATTTTAAATATAACATCAAACTCACAATCCAAAAAAAGGAAAAAATAAATGTGATATTATTAAGCTTTGTATGTCATGATTGTACATCATGATTTGTATGTCACATTGTACATCATTACGAAAGTTAAAAACAACCCACAGAATGGAAAAAATTATTTCTAATCATGGATATGATCATTGAATTATGTATAGAATATAGATAATCCCTATGAGCCAACAGTAATAATAACAAAAATAATATAAATGCATTTTAAAATGGGGTCAAAACTTGAACAGACATTTGTCCAAAAAAATTTAAATAATGGCCAATAAACACATGAAATGATGATCAATATCATTATTAATCAGGTAATTAGAAAAAAAAGGTAATGAACTAGTGCTTCACATGCACTAAGATAGCTATAATCAAAAAGATAGATTTAGCAAATGTTGGAAAGGATGTAGAAATCTGAGTTCTTATGCATTGTTGGAAAACTTGCAAAATGATACAGCTGGTTTGGAAAATAACATAACTATTCCTGAGAGTGTTAAGTATAAAGTTGACTCATAGCCTATCAGTTTCATACCTAGCTTCCATTTATAAGAGAAACTAAAATATGTCCACAGAAAAATTTGGACGTAAATGTTGACAGCAGAATTATTCATAATGGCCCAAAGGTAGAAACAACAAAAGCTGACACCTAATGAATTGATAATAAATTGTGGTTACAAAGTTAATGGAAAATGTGTATCATGAAAACACTGTGTATAGCTTACACAAACTTTTACAGCAAAACAAATGTGTCTTTAATTTCATATTTTCACTGACTTTTTAAACGACCCTTATACATTCATATGATGAAATGCTTTTTTTAAAGATTTATTTACTTATTTGAAATTCAAGAGTTACACAAAGAGAGGAGAGGCAAAGAGAGAGGTCTTCCATCCATTGGTTCAGTCCCCATTTGGAGACAATGGCTGGAACTGCACGGATCCAAAGCCAGGAGCTTCCTCTGGGTCTTCCCACTGGGTGCAGGGGCCCACAGGACTTGGGCCATCTTCTTCTGCTCTCCCAGGCCATAGCAGAGAGCTGGATTGCAAGTGGAGCAGCCGGGACTTGAACTGGCACCCATATGGGATGCTGGCACTGCAAGTGGCAGCTTTACCTGCTACGCCACAGCACTGGCCCCGATGAAATGTTTTTCTGCTATTAAAAGAATTTACTTATTTGTGCATGCTTAAATATGAGTGAATATTGAAATGTCTTACTAAGTGAAGGAAGCCAGTCCCAAAGTAGGCAAATACAGAGAAATGGAAAGTACATTGGTAGTTGCCTAGGGCTGGGATTGGAGGAATTCGAATGAATGGAAATAGAGACTGACAAGTAATGGATAGAGGGGTTCTTTCTGGATAATAAAAGCGCTCTAAAATTGATTTTTGTGACAGTTGCACAATTGTGTGAATATATGAATCATTTAATTGTACAACATGAATTGTATAATGTAAATTCAATTGTATGCTATGTGAATTGTATCTTAGTTAAACATATTAAAATGTATACTGGGCAATTTTACTCAAATTTTTCAACAATATGTGTGAAAAAAACTGAAAGGGCAATGGCATAAATTCAGTAAGCAACAACTTTACCTGTAAAGCTTCATATTGGCAGTGGACTATTGTCAATTCATGTTTCTGGTCAATCAGGCAAGATAACTAAAAGTGGAAAGAAATTAACGGTATTTGAGATTCATGTGTATATTTTGATAGTTATGTCAAGATAACAGACTTAGAATTCAATAGGTGGATAGATAACACCCTACTATCATCAAAGTGGATCTAGAGAATATGATTTGTCGTCTGAAACTTTAGTTCTGTAAATGTGAATTGGCTTCATGTTAGTAAGATCATCTCACATGTTGAGTCTTTGACACAAAAATTGACTGAAGAATATGGGAAAGTCTTTGAGGTTAACAAAAGTTAAAAAAAGTTTAAAAGTTGATATTTTCCAATTAGTCAAAGTAAAAATGAGCTTTTTTTGGAACAGTCTACTGACTAAAGGATCCCCATGCTAATATAAACATGTTCCAAATTTAGCAGGTTTCATAATCTCCATACTTCCATTGATTGACTAAAGTATGGGTAGGCACAGAGATGTGGACTTGTATAAAGACTTTGACAAAAGACCCTGGAAAGAGAACAAATGTGTGCCATATCTACCTCTATTCAAAAGGAAGCTGCCTCCTAACTCCACCAAGAGCAAATATATCCATGCTGCATAATTTACTGTAACTGTAACTCCTCAGTGTCGGAGTGTATGTATGGATGTGTATGCTTCATTAGCCGCCTATGACAGAAAACTCATAATTAGCAAATCTATTGAAAACAATTATTTCTAGTATTTTATTTCCAGATCTTCTTTACTAAGCTATCATCCCTTAAGTTCTCCTACTGGTAGAAATAACGTTTTCCTATGAGTTTGAAAGTACAACAAATATATCTTAAGATACTGTTGTAAGTATTGTTTGAAAATCTCTTTTAATTAATACAGGATTTTATCTGATATATTTCATTTTATGATTAATATGAAGAAAACAGATTTTCATGTATTTCAAAGATATAAATCTGAGAACATAATAATGCTTCCCACCTTCCCTCTGTCCTTCTTCCTTAACTCCTTTCTTTTTTTTTTCTTTTAACTTTTGTGATAACACACTGTCAATATATTTTATAATCACAGGCTTAATGCTCAACTAACTATGGTGTTCAACAATTGAAAGTAGAAAGACCACTACTCCATAGGAATATATACAAAGAATATCGATAATAATAAAATCATAGGATGTCAATTTTACTCATACATTTAGTTTTTTATCTTTTTTGTACATCTCTTTTTTATTAGCTACCATAAATTGGAGAAAACATCTGATATTTTCTTTTTGAATATGGCTTATTTCACTAAACATAATGTTCTCCAGTTGCATCTCCTCCATTTTTTTTTAATACAGAGAAGTATTTCTTTTTATGGCTGAGTACTATTTCATTGTGTACATAAACCACATTTTCTTTATCCAGTCAACACCTGGGTTGTGATTGACCTGCTATATACAAGGGGGTACAGATAACTCTTTCATATGCTGATTTCATTTCCTTTGGGTAGATTTCCATGAGTGGGATGGCTGGGACATATGGTAGATCTATTTTCAGATTTCTGAGGAATCTTCATATTATCTTCCATAATGGTTGTACTAGTTTACATTCCCACCAACATTATATCTTTTTATCCACATCCTCACCAGCATCTGTTATTTTTGATTTTTGGATGATAGCCGTTCTAACTGAGGTGAGTTGAAACTTCATTTTGGTTTGAATTTCTCTAATGGCTAGTGATCTTGAGCATTCTTTCTGTGTGTCCATTGGCCTTTGTATTTCATCCTTTGGAAAGAGTCTGTTTAGGCCCTTTGCCCATTTCTTAACTGGATTGTCTGTTTTGTTGTTGAGCTTCTTGAGCTCCATATATATTCTGTCTTAATCCTTCATCAGATGCATAGTTTGCAAATATTTCCTCCCATTATGTTTGTTGTTTCTGTATTGAATGTTTCCTTTGCAGTACAGAAGCTTCTAAGCTTCGTGTAATACCATTTGTCTATTTTTGCTTTTATTGCCTGTGATTCTGGGTTCTTATCCAAGAAATCTTTACCTATGCCAATATCTTGCTCTGTTTCCCCTGTTTTCATCTAGTAATTTGACAATTTCAGGTCTTAAGTTTAGATCCTTAATTCATTGTGGCTTGATTTTTGTACAGGGTGTAAGGTAGGGGTCTTATTTTATACTTCTGCATATGGAGATTGTTTTCCCAACACCACTTTTTGAACAGACTGTCCTTTCTCCATGTGTGATTTTATGTTTGTCAAAGATTAGTTGGTTATAGATGTGTGCATTAATTTCTGTGGTTTCAGTTCTGGTCCATGGGTCCACGTGTCTATTTTTGTGCCAGCACAAGGATATTTTGTTGATAACTGAATATTACATCTTGACATCTAGTATTATGATGCCTCCAGCTTTGTTTTTATTATTTAGGATTGCTTTAGTGATTCGGTTCATTGTGTTTCCATATAAATTTTAGTATTCGTTTTCCTAGACCTCCAAAGAATGTCTTTGGTGTTTTGATTGAGATTACATTGGATTTGTAAGTTACTTTGGGTAGTAAGGGCATTTTGAAGATTTTAGTTCTCCCAATCCATGAACATGGAAGATTTTTCTATTTTGTGTGTGTGTGTGTCTTCAATTTCTTTTCTTAATCTTTTGTAATTTTCATTGTAGAGATCTTCTACATCCTTGGTTAAATTTATCCTAAGGTTTTAAATTTTTTTTGTATCTATTGTGAATGGGACTCAAAAGTTCTTTGTCAGCCATGGCATTTCTTGTATATCCAAATGCTATTGAGTTTTTTGTGTTGATTTAATATCCTGAAGCTTTACCAAACCCTTCTATGAGTTCCAATAGTCTCTTAGTGAGTCTTTTGGTCCCCCTATACATAGGATCATGTCATTGCAAACAGGGATAATTTGACTTCCTTCTTTTCAATTTATATCCCTTTGGTTTTTAGTTCTTATCTAATGGCTCCGGTTAAAACATCCAGAACTATATTGAAAAGTAATGGTGAGAATGGGCATCTCTGTCTGGTTCCATATCTGGGCAGAAATGCTTCTAGCTTTTCCCCATTCAATATGATGCTGGCTGTAGGTTTGTCATAGTTTGTCATATATTACCTTGTTTGTGTGGAAATATGTTCTTTCTATACTCATACTCAATTGGCTTAAGATTTTCATCATGAAAGGATGTTATATTTTATCAAATACCTTCTCCGCATTGATTGAGATAATCACATGGTTTTTATTCTTTGTTAAAATGAAAGTGGAACATACCTGTTTTTTCTTATAACTTGTAATGGGAACTTGCAACAGATCTTCATTTTCAATATGAAATTTTCTACTTAGAAGATATAATTTCTAAAATATGTGCCATAGCAATGCCTGTATGAAATGAGTCTTGAAGCAAAATAATGATGGAAATATAGCCTGTCCTAAAAAGTGCCAAAAATAAGAAATAGAAACATGCTCAATCGGACTTGCCCCAAATGGTGGAGTTAGAATTGTGCCAGGGGATACCACTACAATCCCATCAAGGTGGCATGCACCAATGCCATCTCACTAGTCCAAGTGATCAATTTCACTGCACAATTGATCACACTGATAGGTCTAAGAGTCAAAGGGATCACACAAACAAGACTAGTGTCTGCGAATACTAACTGATAGAATAAAAAAGGAGAGAATGATTCAACATGGGAAGCGGGATACATAGCAGACTCATAGAATGGCAGATGTCCTAAACAGCACTCTGTCCTCAGAATCAGCCCTTAAGGCATGCGGATCCAACTGAAATACCCATGAGAGTATTTTAGGCATAGAAAGCCAAGACACTCTGGCAAAAAAAAAAAAAAAAAACACCACCTAAATGAAAGATCTCTGCGAGTGAGACCCCAGTAGAAAGAACGGGCCATCAAAGAAGGAGGTACCTTTCTCTGAAGGGAGGAGAGAACTTCCACTTTGACTATGACCTTGTCTGAATAAGATTGAAGTCAGTGAACTCAAGCGGCTTCCATAGCCTTGGAAACTCTTGACTAGAACCTAAGGAGACTACTGACGCCATAAACAAGAGTGTCAAATAGTTAAGTCAACAACAGGAGTCACTGTGTACTTACTCCTCATGTGGGATCTCTGTCCTTAATGTGTTGTTCAATGTGAATTAATGCTATAACTAGTACTCACACAGTGTTTTACACTTTATGTTCCGTGTGAGTGCAAACTGAAGAAATCTTTACTTAATATATGCTAAATCAATCTTCTGTATATAAAGATAATTGAAAATGAATCTTGATGTGAATGGAATGGGAGAGGGAGCGGGAGATAGGAGGAGTGCGAGTGGGAGGGAAGTTATGGGGAGGGAAAAAGTCATTGTAATCCATAAACTGTACTTTGGAAATTTATATTTACTAAATAAAAGTTAAAAAAAGAAAAAAAATGATCTGTTATAAACATCCCAAAAAAATACAAAATGAACCTTTCTACCAAAGAGAAACAAATTTCAGAAGTTACTCTTAAAACTGTGTCAAATTTTACCTCCAATCCACAAAAGCAATTGAAGGTTTAATAACATACATCCATTATTAGTTGACCATAGCAGAAATTATAGCTTTGTTACAGAAACAGTTTATGTAGTCTTTGGCAGTTGGGAGCTCTGATGAAACACTGCAATTTTAAGTCTGTGCTACATATTTCTCTTATGGAGTGAAAAACATATCCTGATCACACTTCATCCTGGCTATGTAACATATTATTGATGATTGCAAGCGTTTGCTTGTGGTTTGAGAGTCTTCTGGCACCATGAACCTAATCTGATCACTCTCCAAACTTAGTTTACATAACCCAATCTGAATGGTTTACCTTATTAGGTAAAATGGCTGAAAACATATTCAACCTCAGCATTCCAAATGAATGAAGTTTGCCCATTAACTTGCATATAGAAATATTCTTTTTTAAAAGAAGCACAAATAAGCTTTCCCTGAAAGTGCAATTTAAATCTTGAGTAGATTAATGTTACCTAATGTCACTGTCTAGTCATTTTTATAAATGTATTTTTTTAAAAAAATATTTATTTGTTTATATGAAAGGCAGAAGGATAGAGAGAGAAACAGAGATAGACAGAGCTGCCATTCACTGGTTCACTCACCAAGTGCCTGTAACAACCAGGACTGGGCTGGGGCCAGAGGCAGGAGCTAGGAATACAATCTAGATCTCTTTCTCAGGTGGCAGGAGCTCAATTATTTGATCCATCACCACTATCTCCCAGGGTTTGCATGGGTGGAAAGCTGGAGTCAGGAGCAAGAGCTAAGAATTGATCACAGGCATTTTAATCTGTAGCATGAAGCATTTTAAGCAGTAGGCTAAACATCTGCTCCCCTGTGTGAGCACATTTTTTAAAAAGATTTATTTATTTACTTGAAAGTTTGAGTTACAGAGAGGGGGAGGGAGAGAGACAGACAGAGAGAGAGAGAGAGGAGAGAGAGAGAGAGAGAGAGACATCATCCATAAGCTGATTCAATCCCCACATGGCTGCAATGGCTGAGGCTGGACCAAGCCTAAGCCTGGAGCCTGGAACCCCACCCAAGTCTGCCATGTAAATGCAGGGGCCCAAGAATTTGGACCATCTTCAATTGTTATCCCAGGCATGTTAGCAGGGAGTTGGATAGGAAGTGGACACAAACTGGTACCCATATGGGATGCCAACATTGTAGGCAGCTTAACCCACTGCATCATAACACTGGCCCTGATCCATTCTTTTATCTTCCAGTGTCATTATGAAGAGTTCCATGACCATCGTTAATGTTTTTTTTTAATCTGGAAATTCATGCTCAAGAGTTCTGGAAATTTTCTGATGTCATAACTGATGACTTCTTACCTTCTTTTTCTCTTGACTTTCTATGATTCCTGTGATTCACATGTTTGCCTTCTGTCGGACAAATTGTTTAATCTTATCTTTTTTTTCCAGCTTACGTCTCTTTGCCATTTTATTCCACTGCTGGGAGATTCCTTTGGCTGTATATCCAAACTGTCCTCTTGAATTCTTCAGTTTCTGTCAGCAAGTTTTTAATTTTGAAGAACTTTATTTATTCTGAATTCTTTTTTGGCCTATTATAATTTTTATTAAAAATTATTATTTATTTGACAGTAGACAGAGAGAGAGAGCAAGATAGAAAAACTTGCATCTGCTGGTTCTATTCCCTAAATTGCTGCAATGGCTGGGGCTGGAGCTGGGCCAGGCCAAAGCCAAGTGCCCACTCCACCCAGGTCTCCCATATGGATGGCAGGAGCCCATGAACTTTGACCATCATCTGCTTGTTGCCTCCAAGGTACATTAGTAGGGAGCTAAATCAGAAGCAGAGCAGTTGAGACTCTTACCAGCACCCTAGTATGGGATGCTGGTGTCAGAATCTAGCCTGCTGTACCATAGTGATATATATATATATATTTTAATAATATTTTTACACAGCTCAACCAATGGTATTAAGTAGAACAAACAAAAATACTAAAAGGGATATAGTATTAAATTGTACATCAACAGTGATGATAAGGGCTGATCAAGTCATTGTTTCTCATACTGTCCATTTCACTTCATCAGGTTTCCTTCTTGATGCTCAGTTAGTTGTCACCAATCAGGGTGAACATATTGTATGTGTCCCTCTGGGACTGGCTTATTTCACTCAACATGATGTTTTCCAGGTTCCTCCATTTTGTTGCAAATGACTGGATTTCATTGTTCTTTTACTGCTGTATAGTATTCTATAGAGTACATGTCCCATAAGTTCTTTGTCCAGTCTACTGTTGATGGGCATTTGGGTTGGTTCCAGGTCTTAGCTATTGTGAATTGAGCTGCAATAAACATTAATGTGCAGCTTGTTTGTTTGCCAATTTCATTTCCTTTGGGTAAATTCCAAGGAGTGGGATGGCTGGGATGAATGGTAGGGTTATACTCAGGTTTCTGAGGAATCTCCAGACTGACTTCCATAGTGGCTTGACCAGTTTGCATTCCCACCAACAGTGGGTTAGTGTCCCTTTTTCCCCACATCCTCGCCAGCATCTATTGTTGGTAGATTTCTGAATGTGGGCCATTCTGACTGGGGCGAGGTGAAACCTCATTGTGGTTTTGATTTGCATTTCCCTGATTTCTAGTGATCCTGAACATTTTTTCATGTGTCTGTTGGCCATTTGGATTTCCTCTTTTGAAAAATGTCTATTGAGGTCCTTGGCCCATCTCTTAAGTGGGTTGTTTTTTTTTTTTTGATGTTGTGGAGTTTCTTGATCTCTTTGTAGATTCTGGTTATTAACCCTATATCTGTTGCATAGTTTGCAAATATTTTTTCCCATTCTGTGGTGGCCTCTTCACTTTCCTGAATGGTTAAGCTATGCAGTTAACACACAATTATTCTTAGGTATTTAAAGTTAACTGAAAAGTGATCTCTGTTAAATATAAGAGTGGGAATAAGAGAGGGAGGGGATGTACAATTTGGGACATGCTTAAGCTGACTTGCCCCAAGTGGTGGAGTTAGAAATGTGCCAGGGGATTCCAATAAAATCCCATCAAGGTTGCATGTACTAATGCCACCTCACTAGTCCAAGTAATCAATTTCAGGTCACAATAGACCATAATGATAGGTCTAAGAATCAGAGGGATCACACAAACAAGACTAGTGTCAGCTAATACTAACTGATAGAATTAAAAAGAGAGAGAGAACAGTCCAACATGGGAAGCAGGATACACGGCAGAGTCATAGAATGGCAGTTGTCCTAAACAGCACTCTGGCCTCGGAATCAGCCCTTGAGGCATTCGGATCTGGCTGAAGAGCCCATGAGAGTATTTTAGGCATGGAAAGCCAAGACACTCTGGCAAAAAAAAAAAAAAAAGAAAAAAAAAAGAAAGATGTAAATGAAAGATCTCTGCGAGTGAGATCCCAATGGAAAGAATGGGGCCATCAAAGAAGGAGGTACCTTTCTCTGAAGGGAGGAGAGAACTTCCACTTTGACTATGGCCTTGTCAAAATAAGATCAAAATTGGCCAGCCCAGGGGGCTTCCATGGCCTTGGTAACTCATGACTAGAGCCTGGGGAGATTGCTGACGCCTTAAACAAGAGTGTCAATTTGTTAAGTCAACAACAGGAGTCACTGTGCACTTACTCCCTATGTAGGATCTCTGTCCTTAATGTGTAGTTCAATGTGAATTAATGATATGACTAGTGCTCAAACAGTATTTGGCAATTTGGTTTCCATGTGGAGGCAAACTGATGAAATCTTTACTCAATATATACTAAATTGCTCTTCTGTGTATAAAGATAATTGAAAATGAATCTTGATGTGAATGGAATGGGAGAGAGCAGGAGATGGGAGGGTTGTGGGTGGGTGGGTGGGATGTTATGGGGGAAGGAAGCCATTGTAATCCATAAACTGTACCTTGGAAATTTATATCTACTAAATTAAAGTTTAAAAAATAATATTTTTACACAATATTATGGACAGATTTTGAAATTTTTCTTCTTGAAAGTTCATTTTCTATCTTTTTCCCTTCGTTTAAATGCGTGTCTTTAGTACTAAAGGATTTCTTTAGATTTCTAATAGTCTGCTGAGGTCTGCTTGTGCAGCTGAGATGCTAACAGGAAGACTGGACTGGTGTACCTGAATTATTATAGATCTGCTGAAATGCTGGATGAGAAGTGCTGATGTCAGTGTCTCTGTGTCAGTTGGTTAGAGGATTGGCCAGTTTCCACAAAGAAGATTTTTCTAGTCTTCTACTTGAGGACTAAGGATTGGCTGCTAGCATTTTAGGAGCTGAGTATAAGAATAGGGATGAGGAAGGTAGGCAGAAGGGATTGCCTCAGTATTTAATATATGCTTTCTCATTTTCCGACAGGAAAGAGAATGTATTTTGACTTGTTTAGGTAATATTCTCCTGCAAGGAAGCAAGAGCCAATAAATAAAATAAGATTCTAATATCTGTAGTCTACAATTTATCCAAAGCAAGGTCCCAGGTACTTAGGAAGCTGCATGACAATTGTAAAATTCTTCAATATTTGAGTAAAAATGTAAAATCAAGCATTTTCAAATTATATATACCCATACTCACTTTCTAAAGATTTATTTATTTACTTGAAAGCCAGAGTTAGACAGAGAGAGCGTTCTTCCATCTACTGGTTCACTCCACAGATGGCCATAATGGCTGGGTCAGGGCCAGGCCAAAGCCAAGAGCCAGGAGCTTCTTCCAGGTCTCCCATGTAGGTAGCAGGGGTACAAGCAATGGGCCATCTTCTGCTGCTTTTGCAAGGACATTAGCAGGGAGCTGAATTGGAAGTGGTGCAGCCAGGGCATGAACCAGCACCCGTAAGGGATTCCAACATTACAGGTAGCAGCTTTACCTGCTATGCCACAATTCTGGCCTCAGCACCTTTCTCTGAAGGGAGGAAGGAACCTCCACTGTGATATGGCCTTGACTAAATAAGTTCAGAGCTAGTGAACTCAAGGGGCTTCCATAGCCTCGACAGCTCATGGCAAGAGCCTCGGGTGATTACTGACGTCATAAATAAGAGTGTCAATCGTTAAATCAACAACAGGAGTCACTGTGCACATGCTCCCCATGTAGGATCTCTGTCCTTAATATGTTTTACTACGAGAGTTAACGATAAAACTGCTAGTTGAACAGTACTCTATATCTTGTGCAGTTGTGTGGGTGCAGTCTGTTGAAATCTTTGCTTAGTATACACTAAGTTGATCTTCAGTATATAAAGATAATTGAAAATGAAACTTGATGAAGAGTGGGATGGGAGAGGGAGTGGGAGATGGGATGGCTGCGGGTGGGAGGGAGGTGGGGGGGAGCCACAACAATGCAAAAGTTGCACTTTGTAAATTCACATTTATTAAATAAAAATATTAAAAAATAAAAAAAGACTAGTTGAACTCTGGCAAGAGATCCAAATTAATGAACTCAACCAGTTTTCCTAGAAGGAGGCAGGATGGTTCTGGTGTGGGAGAGAACACAGACGAACGTGTAAAAGTCTATCATCATGTCAGGTAAAACAGTTCATGAGGCAGCAGCATTTGCTTCCCTTGCAGAGGGTAACTATTGACAGTTAGTATAATTTGTACCTATTTTTCATAGGTTTAATAAATGTAGCATGGCAAAAAAAATTCTGGCCTCAGACCCATACTCATTTTAAACCCAATGTCATGAATCAGGTTAAACCCATTTCATAATCCATACTAGATCAACATGACTAAGTTAAGAATTCTGAGATAACATTGTCCACATATTTATCAAGAGTGAAGTAAATGTTTTGAATAATTAAATACTAAGAGCTGGAATTATGCAAGATAAACTATAATATAAGTAAACACAGATTCAAAAATCTGAAATTTACTGCTGAATGAATGTGATTTTAAAAGTCAAAACAGCAATATGTACAGACATAACCTGCATGCATATAAGACATTTTAATGTAATTAAACATGAAGTTTTATGGCAATTATGATCCTGCTAACCAGGGTATGACTGAAATAAGGAGCAAACTAACTCCCATCTACAACAACACATATCTACCAACACATATACCTTTCAACACTACAAAGAAAGCAAGGTAATTCCTGGTATAAATTCAGGATGAAGAGAACCTACTTATAAATATCTACTGACAGTGAACTTGGAGCAGCTGCATAAGAATAGACTCATTCACTGCCTGAATGTGTGTAGGTTTAAAATTGGATTCAAAATGCTCATGGGAATGGAATTACAAAGTGGAGTTTTTGGTGTAAAGACATTTGGAATCTGTATTTGATGGGGTCTTAACAATTCATGGAAAATGCATATTATGAGAAAAGTATGCATGGATTTCAAAATGTTTTGCACCAAAATAAATATCATTTAAATCTATGTCTCCATGTACTTTTAAAATTACTCTTGTATTTCAGATTGCTGGGAGTATGAAAAATGCGGCTGAGATATGGCAAGCAGAAATCTGTCAAGAGCACATGGTATTTGATGATATGATGGGTGGCTTCATATAAATAATATTTTTAGAAAATTAATAATATGCCAAAGGAAATCCATAGAGTTCCCAAAGTGAATACATAGTATTAACTAAAGGGTTTTTACGAGTTTCTGGTGTGGAAGATTTGGAAAAAAATACCAGATGCTCAATTATGATGTTCCATACTATGCTATAGAAACTTTCAATTCATAAAAGCAATATTCTTATTATTTATAACTCTTTTAGAGTTTTGCACTAAATAGCTACATTAAGCGTTGCTCTCAGTGGATATCAGAAGGAAAATATCACCCTGGACTATTGCAGACAAAATTCTAGTTGTTAGAATAGGAAAAATAAACAAATTTAACACATTTTCAGAATACAGAGTTAATGTACAGAAATCAGTAGCATTATTATAAAGCAATCCCATTTCCCATAGTTACAAACAATGATAATAAAATATCAAGTAATAAATTTGACCAAAGGGATTAAATCTCTTGGCTCCTGACTTTGGTTTGGCTCAGCGCCAGTGGTTGTTGCCATTTGGGGAGTGAACCAGCAAATAAAATATTTCTGTCCTTATGTCTTTCTGTAACACTGCCTTTGAAATAAATAAATCTCTAAACAAAAAAAGGTCTTCACAATAAAAAATGAATCATTGATAAACTGAAGTGGACACACAAAAAAAGTGGAAAAACACAACATGTTGGTGGAATGAATAATTAATACGATTAAAATTTACATATTACCCAGAGTGATTTACTTATTCAGTGTAATCCCTATGAAAATTCCAATAACATTTTCCACATAAACCAGAAAAAAATCTACTAAAATTTATATGAAACCACAAAGACCTTGAATGGCTAAAGCAGTCATAAGAAAAAGAAGAAAGGCAGAGCCTTTACATTACCTGATATTAGAATATATTACAAAGCTGTAGTAACTAATGCATCATGTTATAGGAATAAAAAACAATTCTGTAGACCCTACAAGTAATAGAACACAATAGAGACCCTAGAAGTAAGCCCACATATCTACTGACAACTGATTTTTGACAAAATTGGTGCTGAGAACATTCACTGGAAAAAGAATATTCAAGAAATGGTTCTAGGAAAATTGAATATCCACACACAGAAGAATGAAATTAGACTCTATCTGTTATCTCTCAACATGTGCAAAAATCAACTCAAAATAAATTAAAGTTCTCAATGTAAAAATTGAAAGTTTAAAGCTACAAGGAAAAAAAATGGGAAAAACAGTTCAGGACATTGGAACAAGCAAGACTCTTCAGATCAGACCTTAAAGCACAAGAAACAAACAAACCAAAAAAATAGACAAGTGGCATTTAATACAACTAAAGAGCTTCTGCACAACAAAGAAAACAATCCACAGAATGAAAAGAACCTACAGAATGGGGGAAAATATTTGCAGAGGCAAGTATTTGGCATAGCGGTTAATATGCCAATTGGAATGCTGCATCCTATGTCAGATGCCTTAGTTCAATTCCCTGGTTTGCTTCAGATCCCACTTCCTCCTAATGTGCACCGTGGGAGGCAACAAGTAACGCCTGATGTAATTTAGTTCCTGAAACCCGTGAGGGAGATCCTGATGGAGCCTAGGCTCCTGGCTTCAGCCTGGCCCAGCAGAGACTATTGTGGGCAGTTTAGGAGTAAACCAGCAAATAGACAATCTGTGTGTGTGTGTGCGCACATGCGCATGCGTGCATGTTTGTTTTGGTCAGTTTGCCTTTCAAATACACAATTTTTTTTTAAAAATTGCAAGTTATACATCTGACAAAAGGTTACTATCCAGAATATAAAAGGAAATCAACTGAATTGCAAAAAATAATAATAATCCAAATTTAAAAATGGTCAGTAGGTATAAACAAACATTTTTTGAAGGAAGACATACAAATAACCAATAGGTACATAAAAATGATCAACATCAATAATAATTACAGAGTTACAAATCAAAACTCCAGTGAGATACTACTTTACTCCAGTTAGTTTGGCTATTATAAAAAAGATAATAAGTGTTGCCAAGGATGTGGAGAAAATGGAACTATCGCACACTGTTGGTGGGAATATAAATTTGTACAGCAGGTATGGAAAGCAATATGAAGGTTCCTCAAAAACTAAAAATAGAAATATTACATGATCTCAACACTGGGAATATATCCAGGGAAGTGAAATCCATCTAGCAAAGAGACATCTGTCTTCCCATTTTTATTATTGCACTATTCACAATAGCCAAGAAATGGAAACAACCTAAGCATCCATTCAGTGTTGAATGGATGAAGAAAATGTGCATACACACAATGCAGTAGTAATCACCCATTAAAAAAGGATAAAACCTTGTCATTTGCAACAACATGGATGGATGTTAAGTGCAATCAGCCAAGCACAGAAAGACATGTATCATTGATCTCACCTATATTTTTAACACAAAATAAAGTGATATCATAGAAGCTAAAAGAATAATGGTACTTACCAGAGTTTAGGAAGGGAAAAGGACAAGAAGGGATGGGCAAAGTTGATTCATGTGCCGTAGGTTATAGATAGAAATAAGAAGTTTGGCTTTGACTGCACAGAAAGGTGACCACAGATATTGTCCATGTAGCATATATTTTTCCTTAAAAACACACAAAATAGGATTTTGGAAGTTTTCATCATAAAAGATGATAAATGTTTAAAAAATACATATATTTACCCTGATTGGACTTTACAAACTTATATATTTGTTAAATTTCTTGAGAATACAGAAATTCAGGGGCTGGCTCTGTGACGCAGTAAGTTAATCCTCCACCTGCAGCGCCTGCATCCCATATGAGCAACATTTCTAGTCCCAGCTGCTCCTCTTTTGATCCAGCTCTCTTCTATGGCCTGGGAAAGCAGAAGATAGCTTAAGTGCTAGGGCCCCTACACCCTCGTGGGAGACCTGGAAGAAGCTGCTGGCTCCTGGCTTCGGATTGGCCAAGTTCCAGCCATTGCGACAATTTGAGGAGTGAACCAGCAGATGGAAGATCTTTCTTCCTGTCTCCCTGCCTCTCCATGTCTCTAAATCTACCTTTCAAATAAATATGTAAAATTTTAGAAATAGAAGACAAAAAATCTTTGAAAAGTAAGAATATCCTAATCAAGTTTATGAATAAAAGGAATGTTCATTACTAAGTTAGGCTTCTGTGTTCTATAATGGTAGAGAATATGCTTACAGAATATTATTTGAAATTTTATATGTCAATATCTAGCTATGATGAACCAAATACAATGATGACTTGTTCTCAAACAGAATTTCTATCATTCAAACTTCAAATGACCACTATAAGCTAAGCTAAGCTCTCATTCATGAATGAAGGTGAAATAAAGACCTTTCACAACAAACAGAAATTGAAAGAATTTGTCGCCACTCGTCCAGCCCTGCAAAAGATGCTTAAAGATGTGTTACAAACAGAAACACGGTCATCAATATGAAAGAAGGTAAATGAAGGAAACCTCACACCAAAAGATCTCAGGAAGTTCAAAGCATATATCAGAAAATACCTTTGGCAAATGGCAGGGCAAAGTTACCACTTATCATTAGTCACATTGCATGTTAATGGCCTGAACTGTCCAGTTAAAAGGCACCGATTTGCTGATTGCGTAAAGGAACAAAACCCATCTATTTGCTGCTTACAAGAAACACATCTTTCCAACGAAGATCCATACAGACTGAAAGTGAAAGGCTGGAAAAAGATATACCATGCCAACAGAAATGAAAAAAGAGTGGGCGTAGCCATCTTATTATCGGACAACATAAACTACCACAAAAACTGTTAGGAGAGACAAACAGGGGCACTATATAATGATTAAGGGAACAATTCAACAGGAAGATATAACGATTATCAATGTATATGCACCTAATTACAGGACACCGGTTTATTTAAAAGATTTGTTAAGGGACTTAAAGGGAGACTTAGACCCCAATACAATAGTACTGGGGGACTTCAATACCCCACTTTCAGAAATAGACAGATCAACAGGACAGAATATCAACAAGGAGACAGTAGATTTAAACGACACTATAGCCCAAATGGATCTAACAGATATCTACAGAACTTTTCATCCTACACATAAAGCATTTACATTCTTCTCAGCAGTACATGGAACCTTCTCTAGGATTGACCACATACTAGGCCATAAAGCAAGTCTCAGCAAATTCAAAAGAATTAGAATCATACCATGCAGCTTCTCAGACCATAAAGGAATGAAGCTGGAAATTAGCAACTCAGGAAACCCTAGAAAGTATGCAAACGCATGGAGATTGAACAACATGCTCCTGAATGAACAATGGGTCATAGAAGAAATTAAAAGAGAAATCAAAAATTTTCTGGAAGTAAATGAGGATAACAGCACAACATACCAAAACTTATGGGATACAGCAAAAGCAGTGTTAAGAGGAAAGTTCATATCAATAGGTGCCTACATCAAGAAATTGGAAAGGCACCAAATAGATGAGTTTTCAATGCATCTCAAGAATCTAGAAAATCTGCAGCAAACCAGACCCAAACCTAGTAGGAGAAGAGAAATATTTAAAATCTGGTAAAGACTTCTTGGCAAAGACCCCAGAAGCACAGACAGTCAAAGCCAAAATTAAGATTTGGGATTGCATCAAATTGAGAAGTTTCTGTACTTCAAAAGAAACAGTCAGGAGAGTGAAGAGGCAACCGACAAAAGGGGAAAAAATATTTGCAAACTATGCAACAGATAAAGGGTTAATAACCAGAATCTACAAAGAGATCAAGAAACTCCCCAACATCAAAACAAACAACCCACTTAAGAGATGGGCCAAGGACCTCAATAGACATTTTAAAAAAGAGGAAATCCAAATGGCCAACAGACACATGAAAAAATGTTCAGGATCACTAGCAATCAGGAAAATGCAAATCAAAACCACAATGAGGTTTCACCTCGCCCCAGTCAGAATGGCTCACATACAGAAATCTACCAACAAGAGATGCTGGCGAGGATGTGGGGAAAAAGGGACACTAACCCACTGTTGGTGGGAATGCAAACTGGTTAAGCCACTATGGAAGTCAGTCTGGAGATTCCTCAGAAACCTGAAGATAACCCTACCATACAACCCAGCCATCCCACTCCTTGGAATTTACCCAAAGGAAATGAAATTGGCAAACAAACAAGCTGCACCCTAATGTTTATTGCAGCTCAATTCACAATAGCTAAGACCTGGAACCAACCCAAATGCCCATCAACAGTAGACTGGACAAAGAAATTATGGGACATGTACTCTATAGAATACTATACAGCAGTCAAAAACAATGAAACCCGGTCATTTGCAGCAACATGGAGGAATTTGGAAAACACCATGCTGAGTGAATTAAGCCAGTCCCAAAGGGACAAATATCATATGTTCTCCCTGATCGGCGACAACTAACTGAGCACCAAAGGGGGAACCTGATGAAGTGAAATGGACACTATGAGAAACAGTGACTTGATCAGCTCTTGTCCTGACTGTTGATGTACAATGTAATACTTTATCCATTGTAGTATTTTTTTTTTGTTCTAGTACTATTGGTTGAACTCTGTAATTAACACACAATTATTCTTAGGTGTTTAAATTTTAACTTAAAAGTGATCCCTGTTAGGAATTCGGAAAGCACTATGCTGAGTGAAGTAAGCCAGTCCCAAAAGGACAAATACTATATGTTCTCCCTGATCAGTGACAACTAACTGAGCACCAAAAAGGATACCTGTTAAAGTGAAATGAACACTATAAGAAACGGTGACTTGATCAGCCCTTGCCCTGACTGTTGATGAACAACTTAATATGTTATCCCTCTTAGTATTTTGTTTGTTTGTTCTGCTTAATACTTTTGGTTGAATACTGTAATCAATACACAGTTATTCTCAAGTGTTGAAACTTAACTGAAAAGTGATCGCTGTTAAATGTAAGAGTGGGAATAAGAGAGGGAAGAGATGTGCAATTCGGGACATGCTCAAGCTGACTTGCCCCAAACAGTAGAGTTAGAAACATACCAGTGGACTCCAATTCAATCCCATCAAGGTGGCATGTACCAATGCCGTCTCACTAGTCCAAGTGATCAATTTCTGTTCACAATTGATCATAATGATAGGACTAAGAGCCAAAGGGAGCACATAAACAAGACTAGTGTCTGCAAATACTAGTTGACAGAATAAAAAAGGGAGAGAATGATCCAACATGGGAAGTGAGATACACAGCAGACCCATAGAATGGCAGTTGTCCTAAACAGCACTCTGGCCTCAGAATCAGCCCTTAAGGCATGCGGATCTGGCTGGAAAGCCAATGAGAGTATTTCAGGCATGGAAAGCCAAAACAAAACACTCTGGAAAAAAAAAAAAACTAAATGAAAGATCTCTGCGAGTGAGATCCCAGTGGAAAGAACGAGTCATCAAAGAAGGAGGTACCTTTCTCTGAAGGGAGGAGAGAACTTCCACTTTGACTATGACCCTGTCAGAATAAATTGAAGTCGGCGAACTCAAAAGGCTTCCATAGCCTTGGCAACTCATGACAAGAGCCTAGGGTGATTACTGAGGCCATAAACAAGAGTGTCAATTTGTTAAGTCAACAACAGGAGTCACTGTGCACTTACTCCTCATGTAGGATCTCTGTCCTTAATGTGCTGTAAATTGTGATTTCATGGTATAACTAGTACTCAAACAGTATTTTTCACTTTCTGTTTCTATGTGGGTGCAAATTGTTAAAATCTTTACTTAATATATGCTAAACTGATCTTCTGTATATAAAGAGAATTGAAAATGAATCTTAATGTGAATGGAAGGGGGGAGGGAGAGGGAAAGGGGAGCGTTGCGGGTGGGAGGGAAGTTATGGGGGGGGAAGCCATTGTAACCCATAAGCTGTACCTTGGAAATTTATATTCATTAAATAAAAGTTAAAAAATGATTTATTAAAATACTCTAATTGTTTAGGCAAATTAATATAAACATAATCATTAAGTTGTGCCTTAATGAGAGGAACAAGTATTTTATCTTTTCATTTTAATAACTACTTTTTCCAATGTCACTGAATTTTCCATAATTATATTTTACTTTAATTTTTCTTCAAAAAGGTTTTATATATGGCTTCATATATGTGACCTCAACACAGTTGAACAGTTATAAAATATAGCAAAATGAATGAATTGACTATGTAAATAGAATTCTATTAGAATCCACATTCTAAACTACCAATTATTGTAGCACATAGGGAAAAGAAACAAATGTGAAATCATCTACTATATTTACATGCATTTAAAAAAACTAAGAATCAAAATTTATGATGCACTTGAATATGTTTATACTTTATGTAAATAAATCTATGTATTTTAAAATAAATTTTATAGCTTACAAGTTATTTTTGCAATTTGGAAATGAAAGGAATCTTATAAACAGCTTCAAACTTCTCATACTCATTAGTAGATTAAAAAACCAAAGGTCTAAAGTGATAGAAAAAATATTCATTCAAGTCATACAGGACTAAATCCTTCCATGGCAATGTTTGTTTCTATTTCCTATTGGAATTCAATTCACTTCACATTTATTGAAAGTGTAATATGAATCAGGCTTGGTCAGTTCCAAATATAAATAATACAGCCACTGAGACTGTAGAATGCTGCAATCATTCAGCAACCTTACTCCAAAAGAAGAAAGGAAGCCTTAAGAAAGTCTTAAGAAACATTCAAATTCACTGAAAATTACTGTTGTACAGGGTAACTTGGAAAACAGATCCAACAATAAAAGTCATTGCAAAATAAAACTGAGTTTCTTCTCAAAAGCAATGAATTCCCTCAGCAGTGTACCCATGGCAGTTCCTAGTGTGGCAGTCTAAAATTGTTCTTTGAAATCTGAAAATATAATAGAAAACTCTCTTCTCTGTCTCTTTTCTTAGTTAAATAACTTTGGTAAAACATTATGAAAGTTTACAAAATTGGGGAGTTGGGTTTTTGAAAGCTAAAGTTATGGAGTTTTACTAAGTACTGATGCTCTCTATAGATGAGTCTGTGTATGCCATTGTGGCTGAGCCTCCTGTTTACAGAGCTGGTATTTGCATGGACTCTGAACTCAAGAGAACTTGAGAAATGAGATGATGTTCAGCCCAAGGGGTATAGAAATTAACCCAGATCCAGTTGGATGTATTGTATGGCTACAAGGAAACCCCAAATGCATACCTATTATCCTCTAGTTTATTGGAGGGGTTGGGGAGGCGGGAGGAAACAAACTTTGTCTTGAAATTGAAATTTTTAAAATGCAGATTTAAAACACTCTCACTTTCTCCCACACTAAACAGATTTTATTCCATTATTAGATAATTGATGTCCAAAATTTCCATTATTTGATTTTTATGTTAATATGATATTAATAAAAAGAGAAAATATTCAATGTAGCTAATAGGTACAATTCTAAGAACATTTAGAGTTTGTTGAAAGATAGACATAAATATATGTGTCCATATATAAACATGTGGGGTTTTTTCCTAATGCTGTGAGCAGAAATTATACAGCTTGTTATTCATTATTTATAAAGATGCCCCACTTTCAAACAGCAACATTATATCCCAAGGTATGATTCTGACTATAAAAGTTGTGTGAAATATTTACTTCATGTATACAAATATATTTTACTGTTTTAGAACCTGCCGCAGTTTGTGGCTCATTTATCTTTAACAATTATATTTACAAAGATTTAGACTCAAATTAGGTCCTAATAAAAATTTCAATGTTTTTGTTAAAATTCGTAAATTGATTCTAATACTGTATAGAAATGCAGAGGGCCTAGAGTAGCCAAAAGAATTTTGACAAAAGCAAGACAAGATTGAAATATTTACATTACCTACCTTTTCAAGACCTGTAATAGAGCCATAATAAGCAAGACCATATGGTATTGGTATAGAATTAGCTGTCAATCATGGGAAATAATTGGAAGTCCAGAAATTTTCTGCACATATATGGTCAATTTATTTTCAATGAAGGTAAAAATACCATTCAATTGGGGAAAAGACAGTCTTTCTAATAAATAATGCTGGTGCAATATTCACATGCCAAAAAAATTAACTTAGCCTCCACATCATATCATACAGAAAAATTAACTCAAAATAAAGAACAAAAGAAGAACATAAAAATATTTGCTAGAAGAAATCATTGAACAACACTTGAGCTTGGGGTAAGTCAAGATTTCTTAACTAGAGCATACACATAAAAGAAAAAATGATAAAATGAACTTCAGAAAATTGAAAAAATTGATGCTTCAAGTCACTGTTTTGACAATGAAAAGGGAAGCTACAAAACTAGAGAAAATACTGGCAACACATTTGCCAAAATGAATGCTATCTCCAGAATTTATAAAGAACTCTTCCAACTCAAGAAGACAAGCAACCAGATAAGATATGAGTAAAGTAGATGCACAGACACCTGATTTTGAAGATACTCACATAATCAATAAACACAAAAGATAAACATCATGAATCATTAGGGAAAATGCATCTTTAGCACACAAGGAGATGCAAATATACTCCTCAGTTGAATGTCTACATTAACATTTAAATTTCAAAAGTTGACTACACCATTATTATTACACCATATTATCAAGGATGTGGGGTGGAACAAATAGAACTCTGCTGATAGAATAACAAATGATACTGTCACTTTGGACAACAACTCAGCAGTCTCTTATACAACTAAGCAAAGTTATGCTATCCAGACATTTTCTTTCCAGACATTTTCCCATGAGAATTGAAAGCACGTGTCCAACCAGATTGTACATAAATTCTCTCAGGAGCTTTTATTCGTGATAGCCACAAATTGAACAGATTCCACATGAACACCATCTGATGAATGGATAAGCAAATCATAGTACATCTGTATAACATACTACTACTCAGTAATAAAAGGCAATAAAATGCCAATATAAACAACAGCAGGGATTAATTTAAGTATCATTATGCTAAAAGAAGGTAGCTGGACACAAAAATCTATTTAATGTATAATTCAATAGGCACAAAATTCTACAGTAAACAGAACTACAGAGACAGACTGAAAAGCAGTCATTGGCAAAGCACAGGAAGTGGTAGAGTGTATTGACACCATAAAGGACAGAAAAGGTCTTTATATGTGATGATAGAAACTTCTACATCTACCATTCCATAAATGATTACACAGCAATGTACATTTGTCCAAACTCACACTGCAAATTAATGGATTTAATTTATGAAAGTTAAACCTCAATAATTCTAAAAAATGTATAGTAAGAGAGGGTCTTCAAAAAGTTCCTAGAAAAGATCTATTATGAAAAACTGTACATGAGCTCCAAAAGTTTTGGCACCAAAATACACATTACTTTTAATTCCATTTTCCATAAACTTTTTGAAGTACCCTTGAACATATTACAATGCCATAGTTACATATGTTTAGGCAGTAAAACTTTGAAAAATTGAGAGTAAGATAAGAATTGCAATGATAATTAAAGATGGTCATAAGAGACTTAACTATGTATAATGTTCAATAAATCAGTTGTTTGAGATAAAGCAAAACAAAATGATTTTTATTCAAAAAAGTGTGTGTACATGTGTATGTGTATTTGTATGCGTGCACAGGTGCCTGCATGGATATCTGTATAATGCTTTCCAATTAGCAATTTTGGCTACTTTGTGGCATAAGGAGTAATAATTGGTTAGTCCTTATGAGTTTTTTTCCTGGGGAGTTGATGTTGCCTTTCTGAAATTTAGACTTATTAACTCTCTTATATAAACCTGGGAATTCATTGTTTTATGAAGATATAAAATTAAATTGTTAGGATTCTGTAGAATTTGGGGCTCTATTGAATATTGGAAAGTGATGAAAATAAAATGGTTGGACCAGAGTCTTGAGAAAATATAAAAGAAAAAATTTAATCTACTTTCTTAAGTAGATTACAATAACAATATCTTCTTAGATACTGTTGGGGCCAGCGCTGTGGCATGGCAAGTAAGGCTGCTGACATCTGCAGTGCCAGCATCCATATGGGTGCCTGTCCGAGTCCCAGCTGCTCCACTTCCCATCTAGCTCTCTGCTGTGGCCTGGGAAAGCAGTGGAGAATGGCCCAAGTGCTTGGACCCCTGAACCCGCATGGGAGACCCAGAAGAGGCTCCTGGCTTCTGGCTTAGGATTGGCCTAGCTCGGACTGCTGCAGCCGTTTGGGGAGTGAACCAGAAGTGAAAGATTCTCTCTCTGCCTCTGCCTCTCTGTAATGCTGACTTTCAAATAAATAAATAAATCTTTTAAAAAAAGAAGATATTGCTTAAGAGATAGAAGTTTATTGTGGCTTATAATCCTGTAATATTTTACTTTAGAAATTCTTCCTATTAAAAGCAGCATTTAATGTTTGTGTTGTATAATAAGCAAGCAGAATTTATGATACTTATTTAATTCATGAAGTTCAATATTCATCGAAAGTGTTTGCCCTCCAATGAACTTGTAAACATGGTCTGAGATCTTTGAGGTGTCAGGAAAAGATCAAGGAAATATATGAGCATTTGCTTTTCTAGAAAGTTAGATAATGAAAGCAGATGAGGCATAAAATTTGGAAATACCAAAATTCCAAACCCATGTTAGAGTGTGTCTTCCACTCCCTCATTTTCACTGTAAAACATTCAGAAAATAAAACTATTCTTCCAGACTAAAAGTTCAAATCGCTGTGAGTCAGTCTGTGATCATGTTCTGTATATCTTGCAAGTCTTCACTAAATGGAAGCCAACAACTATGGAAAATGTCTAGCCACAAACCCCTTTCCCTCCCGATTCTATGTAAATTTGACTCTTTTAGACTAAATCAGACTTGCATTGCCTACAAAATTTAATTTGGTTTGACTTTTAAATGGCCCAACCAGAAAATCCCCCAACTAGAACCAAAATAAAACAAGAATTTTCTGGATTCTTCTCCCCAGTTCTCTCAACATATGATTCAGGAATTAATCTATTCTGATTATAATTATAGAGACATTTTGAAAGTATAAGGTAGTCCTGATTTTTGTCCTTGATGGATACTGATATTCTCTTACACAGTATATGATTACTTAGTTCTTTGGACCCCAAAGAAAACATTTTTTCTTTTAAAAAAAGATATTATCAAAGACATCAGAGTACAGTTTGGCAACATCTATCTATTTATCTATCAAAAATACACATCATTCTATCCAGAACTTCTGTGTTTAGGAATTTATTCCAAAATTGTATTTTAATAATTTTGCTGAGATTTATGTATATAGATACTTCTGTGTTATTTGTAATATTCCCAAATTTGAAATAACCCAAACATTCATATAATGTAGGTTTATTTTTAGTAACTGTGGATAGGTCAAGACAATGGAAAGCTATTCGGAAGTTAAAAAACAGAAGGCAGGTTCTGGCACTGTGGCAAGGTAGGTTAAATCACCACTTGAAATGCAGTCTCCCAAATAGGCGCCGGTTCAAATCCTGGCTGTTCCACTTCTGATCCAGCTTCCTGCTAATGCACCTGGGAAAACAGGAAGATGGCCCAAGTGCTTGGATTGCTGTACCAATACGGGAGACCCAGAAGAAGCTCCTGGCTCCTGGCTTTTGTGTGGCCCAACCAAGCCACTGCAGCCATTTGGGGAGTGAACCAGTAGATCAAAGCTCGCTCTCTCTCTCTCTCTCTCTCTGTCTTTCTCCCTTTCTCTCTGTAACTCTGCCATTCAAAAATATAAAATAAACTTAAAAAAAGCCAAGGGCAGTTCTGTTTGGATTAATAAATACAATTGAGTTCATTATCAAAAAAATCTACAAATTTAACTTAATAACTATGTGAAGTGCATAATTGTTTAAATTATAAATATCCATATATTATTAGGAATACTTTTAATATCTCCTGGAATTACTTAAGAAATTGGAAATACAGATTCCTATAAATTGGAATTAAACAGATTAACTGGTAAACATAGAGATGGGATAGTTACCTTTAATTGAATTCTCATTGTTCGTTTTAAATATGTATTAAGTGCATGTATTGCTATTATGACTGGTTAAGGTAACAATAAAGAGAAACACATTACTGAAGAAAATAGACAGTAGACATATCAGGGAAAACAAAACCTAGCCAAGGAAAATAAACCATAGTAAGCTGCTAGTACTTAGTTCTGGTATCTAATACATTTTAAACATATACTGAAGGGCTGGCACTGTGGTGTGGCAGGAAGGACCAGCAGCCAGGGCATTGCATGTAGGGGCCAGCTCGAGTCCCAGCTGCTCCACTTCTGACCCAGCAGGGGTATTTTCTCTGCTTTTTTTAGTTAGTTGTGCCAATGCTGTGTCAATTTTGTTTATTTTTTCAAAAAACCAGCTCTTCGTTTGGCTGATTTTTCATAATTTTTTGATTCAATTTTGTTGATTTCTTCTCTAATTTTAATTATTTCTCTTCTCTTATTAGTTTTGAGTAGGAATTATTAATTCCACAATATTTTAGATAAGAAAATTTAAATTTGTAGTTTTTATTTCAAGGAAAACTGTTTAAAGTCATGCAAATAAACACATCAAAATGAAAACACTCTCCAGTCTGACTTCTCAGTTGGAACTCTAAATATGACCCCTTCAAAAAAAAATTGCCAGATAAATAGATGTCACAAAAAAGGATAGTACTTGATAAAACTTTTTAAAATTGATTAATTAGTTAAATTTGAAGCACAGAGAGATGAAGAGAGTGACAGATCTCCCATGCCCTGGTTCACTTCCCAATGTTTGCAACAGACAGAACTGTACCAGGCCAAAATCAGAAGCTAGGGACCCAGTCTGAGGCTTCAAAGTGAGGGGCAGGGGCCCAACTACTCAGCCACCATGTGCTGCCTTCCAGGGTGTGTTTCAATAGGAAGCTGGGACTCAGAATGGGACCAAGTCTTGAACCCAGGCACTCTGAAATAAGATTCCTGCATCTTACCTACTATGCCAAATGTCCATTGCCAGAACTTCCTTTTTAAAAAAAAAAAATGGACTTCTAATACAAAGTAATTTCAATAAAAACTCTAGAAAATCTTCCTGCTAGGTGGTCAAATCACTTGCCTTATATGCTGTATTGAGAGATTCTCTTTAATATCATGGAGCATTTTTGTCCAAAGATGAAAATGTTGCCTTTTATATTATTGTTCAGGATATTAAGTTGCAGACAGTGAAAAATCCCTACAAACAGTGACCATTTTTTTAGTACTCAACTTTATTTTCTGTGTAGATATTCAGTGATCTTAAGTATTTTGGAGGACTTTTCTTAAGTGTTCATCCTTGGAAAAATATCTGCTTTATAATCTATTAAAATTTAAGTTCAAAAAGCAATATAGAACATTGTGCTCATTGTTCAAAACTCAAATAATATAGAACCATACTGGTGAGTATTCATAAACCTCCTTTGACTGGGGAATCATTAGGGTGATATTTACAAGTATACTTCTATACTATTATGTTAGAGAGGATGTGTGTAACAAGAATAGAACTCACTTAAGTGTCCACAGATTCTCCATTTCCCGCCCAATGGGAAATGGTCAAATTGTGCCTCCCTCCAAAAGCTCTATGTTAAAGTCTTAATCATCAGGACCTCAGAACATAATTTAATTTGAAACTAGGGTAATTGCAGATGTAATTAGTTAAGATGAGGTCATACGGGAGTACATTGAGCTCTTATTACAGTATGTGTTGTATCTTAATAAAAAGCTGGAACTTGGATACAGACGCAAGGACACGGAACCCAATCTAGGTCTTCCATATGGGTGACCTCACCTGTTGCCTCTCAGGATATGCATTGGCAGGAAACTGGAATTGGAAGTGAAGGCAGGACTCAAACCCAGGCACTCTGCTATAGTATGTGAGCATCCCAAGCAGTTTTTTTTTTTTTAAAGATTTATTTTTTAAAAAAGATTTATTTATTTATTTGAAAGACAGAGGCAGGGAGAGAGAGAGGTTTTCCGTCCCCAGGTTCACTCCCCAGGTGTCTGCAATGGCTGAAATTGCGCTGATCTAAAGCCAGGAGCCAGGAGTTTCTTCCAGGTCTCCCATGCAGGTGCAGGGGCCCAAGGACTTGGGCCATCTTCCACTGCTTTCCCAGAACGTGGCAGAGAGCTGGATCAGAAGTGAAGCAGTCGGGTCTCGAGCCAGCACTGCAGGCTGTGGTTGTACTCACTACGCCACAGCGCCAGCCACCCAAGCAGTGTTTTAAACACTACCAAATGCTTCCCCCCAAATAAATTCTATTTTCTATGGTCTTTCTCATTATCATTAATGTTTAGATAATATCACTTATTGATTTTATTTTGTGATTTATTTTGGCTGTGTTTTACCTTGTAAAAATCATTACTGCAGGGGTCAGGACTGTGGCTTTAGGAATTAAGCTGCTGTTTGTAGCACTGGCATTCCATATGGGTGCCAATTTGAGTCCCAGCTGCTCCACCTCTGAACTAGCTCCCTGCTAATGCATCTGAGAAAGCAGTAGAAGACGGCCCAAGTCCTTGGGCCCTTGAGCCCACATGGGCGACCTGGAAGAAGCTCCTGGCTCCTGGCTTTGGCCTGGCCCAGTCCCAGCCATTGTGGCAAATTATGGAGTGAACCAGCATGTGGAAGACCTCTCTCTCTCTCTCTCTCTCTATTTCTATCTCTCCCTCCTCTGTAACTCCAACTTTCAAATAATTAAAGAAATTTTTTTTAAAAATCCTATAGATTTATTAGAAATGCTTACATTTTGCATTTTTGCTATTCAATATCATACTTGCTGTATTCTGTTCTTTTTCTTTACCTTTTAAATATCTTTAGTCTAGAGACAATCAGTATAATTTTGTCTTCCCTCGCGAGTAATTGAATATATTTTAATTCTTATCACTAGCTATCTATCAATTTATTGCTATCTAATTTCTTAATTTCACATTGTCTCTACTTTCAATTTTCAGTATAATTACTATAATTACTATGGGCTTTTGTATTCTGTGCTATTTAGGTTACAGACATAGTTACTGGTGGGTTCATCATTCCTTTTTTCCAACTCATTTCTTAAAGAGTTTCTCAGAGCACAAACATCAGTGTATCTGTTATTATTTGGTCACCTGTAGAAATAAAGCCTACAAGAAGACACCACATGCTCTGGCCACAGTCTCAACTTAGATCCCAGTTAATAGTCTAAATCAGCCAAAAATCACATGAATAAAGATGCTTCAAAACGACTCTAGTCCCCAGCTGCCTTGTTGTTCCAGCTTAGGACCCAGACATCTTGGCAGAGAAACAAACAATTTTCACTAAGCTGTTTCCAAATTCCTAACCCACAGACTCTACAAGCCTAGTAAATGGCTTTTTCTAGGACACTTATGGTAATTTGTTATGCAACCATAGTAAATGGAACACTAATGAACCATTTCTGATCTATTTTGCTGTTACAAAAACTTCCTAGTGCTGTTTAATGTTATTCCAGAAATTTTAGTCTCATTCTTTTGTATATAGCTTGTATCATCAATGACTGGTATAAGGTTTTTACTTTTTGTCTTTAAGATAGAAAAAAATGTCATGTAAAGATAATGCATTGCGTAGGTAGATAAGGACATTCAATATAGATATTGTATTTCTTAATTTTTTAAAATGAAATTGAACTTTATTTTAAAAATTAAAATATAAAAATAAAAAAAAAACAAAATATGAGGAAAATACTAAAATTCATATTAATAACACATTAAAGTAAATGTTGACTATTAGCAGTCAGGCTCCTTTGATTTTTTTGTACTTTTTATATTGATATACAGAGCAAAGATTCATGTAGTTCATAGATACAATTCTAAGAATATAATGATACTTCCTCTCCCATCCTTTCTTTTTTTCCCTTTTAATTTTTGTGATGACATGTTTTTAATTTACCTTCTAATTACAAGCTTAATCCTTTACTAAATTAGGATTCAGTTAGTGAAAAATAGAAAGGCCACTGTTCCACAGAAATATAGATAGGGACTATAAGCAATAATCATATCTCAATATGTCAGTTTCACTCATGTACATCACATATTTATACTCTATATAGTAGCTACCACAAATCATAGAAAACATGGAATATTTGTCTTTTTGCATTTGGCTTAATTCAGTAAGCATAATGATCCAGGTACATCCATTTTGTTGTAAAAGACATATTGTGTTTTTAAATTAAAACACTATCTGTGTTTCTGGCAAAGTAGCATTGTTTCTGTCAACCTAAATATCCTATCAGAAATTTTGTGTCATGAAAATTACATAAATTACTTAAACCTTCATATAATGTCATTTATTTTGATGTTAGAAGACAGATACAGTAAGAATGGTAATCTTATTACAATGCCGCATTAAACTGATTATAATATAAACTTTAATGTGTAAAAACTTGGCTATTTTCACTTTGCTATTGCTCTCAGGTTGTGGTACTTTAGGTTTTTTTGTTTGTTTTTGTTTTGTTTTGTTTTGTTTTGAAAGGCAGAGTTAGACAGAGAGAGAGAGAGACAGAGAGAAAGGTCTTCCTTTTTCCATTGGTTCACCCCCCAAGTGGCCGCTACGACAGGCTTGCTGTGCCAATCCAAAGCCAGGAGCCAGGTGCTTCTTCCTGGTCTCCCATGGGGTGCAGGGCCCAAGCACTTGGGCCATCCTCCACTGCCTTCCCGGGCCACAGCAGAGAGCTGGGGACAGAATCCGGTGCCCCAACTGGGAGTAGAACCCAGGGTGCCGGAGGCGCAGGCAGAGGATTAGCCAAGTGAGCCATGGCTCCAACAATGGTACTTTAGTTTTCAAGTAAAATTCACAAGGATCTTCCCTTTGGGAAATGATGAACTTGAACTTGGTTCCTAATTTCCTATTAAACACGTAAAGTTCTCAACATCTCAAACTTTAGGTTTCTGTCTATGAATCACCAAAGGCCTTAAGAAAAAATGCAGCGCTCACTTCTGTACTCCCCTTCTTTCTAGGATCTTGGTACTTTAATTTCTTACTGTTGTCACACACATTTTTATAAAAACTTTTTATATACTGATGGAATGGACACTCTGCAGGAAAAATTATGATTGATAAAATTATTACTGAATAATACCCCAATCCAGTTTCAGGTGTCACTGTAGAACCCCCAAACTGGGTCAGCTAGCTTGACACTAAGAAAGCTAATCACTGATGTTGGGGTGGTAGAAGAAAGCAGGTACTTACTGCAAAGTACAGAGTTAAGGGTAAAGGTTGATTGAAATTGGGGCTGAGAGGTGTGTGATCAGCTTGCATTCAAGGTCTTGGTTGGTCAGTGGTGCTCATGACCTTTCTTTGTCTGGTCAGTGATGCCATGCTCTCTAGGGAATTTATGATGGCCAGGTGGGCTCCAGTTGGTCTGAGGCTTAAGTGAAGGTAGCAGGTATAGTCTGCCTGGACCTGGAATTCTCCTACACAGACCACCCAGGGCAAAACTGGTCAGCAAGGTTCTTACCTATGAGAGACGCAAAGGACTCCTACAGTACAGTGATTAGGACCTCATAAGGCCACCTGTATCACTCCCTCATTAAATTCATTTTTATAAAGGACAGGCAAGATACATCTTGGGATAAGGTACACAGACAAGAGACTGGGTCCTGCTTTCATGTTATAGGGGTTCCGTTTCAAAATTAAAGAAGAGCTGGTGCTGTGGCTCACTTGGCTAATCCTCTGCCTGCGGCTCCGGCACCCCAGGTTCTAATCCCGGTTGGGGCGCCGGATTCTGTCCTGGTTGCTCCTCTTCCAGTCCAGCTCTCTGCTGTGGCCCGGGAAGTCAGTGGAGGATGGCCCAGGTGCTTGTGCCCTACACCCACATGGGAGACCAGGAGGAAGCACCTGGCTCCTGGCTTCGGATCGGCGCAGCATGCCGGCTGCAGCGCGCCAGCCATTGCGGCCAATTGAGGGGAGAACCAATGGAAAAGGAAGACCTTTCTCTCTGTCTCTCTCTCTCTCTGTCTAACTCTGTTAAAAAATAAATAAATAAGTAAATAAATAAAAATTAAAGATGAAACAAGTCATTATAGTTCTATAACAAATAAATTGATTAAATATCTTCCCATGAAAAACTCCAGTCCTAGAATTGTTCACTAATTAATTTCTCAGAACTTTTAAGGACAAAATATACCAGTCTTTCTCTTATAATGTAATTGCATGTTATCAAGAGAGAAATCACTTCCCAACTCATTTATGAGAGAATCATAACTAATTTCAAGCCATCTCTGGCACGGATGCAAACTTACAATCAAAATATGGGGAGCAGGTGTTTAACCTAACAGGTAGATGTTCACCCCATGTCAGAATGCCTAGTTTTGATTCCCAACTCCAGCTCTTAACTCCTGCTTGCTGCCAAAGCAGACCCTGAGAGGGAGCAGTAGTGGCTCAAGTAATTGAGTTCCCACCAGCCATGTTGGAGACTACATTGAGTTCCTGTCTCCTGGCTCAGGCCTTGGCTCAACGCTGGCCATTGTTGATATTTGGGAAGTGAACCAGCAGTTGGGAACTTTCTCTGTTTCTGTACCTGTATCTGCCTCCTAAACAAACGTTTTTTTCTAAACATTTATAGTTCACAAAGGTAAACAATGGTATTCTTAATGGTCAAAACTCAATTGGATATCCACGGGAAAAAATGAGTCCTTAGGCCCTCTGTCCAAATGCAGTAAACATTTTCAGATGAATTGTAGGTCTTTCTGTGAAAGTTAAAACAACACAGGTTTAGAGAATACATGAAGAATAGCACATTCACGTCACTGGGTGAGCAAGGCTGACTTTGTCAACTTCATAAATTTTTTTTGACTTTCACTGACCACGATTATTTTAAACTAAAATAATTTAAAAAGAAGATGTGAACATTATCCTTTTTCTCATTCATTTTACTAATAGTTTTTCATATGTTTTTCTACTCTTTTTTCTTTTAAATATGGTAAATTTTATTCAAATTTGTGTGAATTTTAAAACAGTCATGGTTTTATGTATCACTGTTTCCTCAAGCAAGACACAAAAATTAAGATGTACTTGTATATGTTTGCTAACAGAAAACAAGCAATCAAATAAACATTTCAATATGTCTTCTACCTGCACATTATCTTTTACTGCTTACTACCAGTTTGCCAGTTAAGGTAGCATAGCGCAATCTTATAGCTCACTTTGGGAAGGTTCCCAGCACAGCTTCAATGCCTGCCACATGATTCAGTTGAAACTTTACTTAGCTGCATATTTTCCTGATTTTAAATCTTTTTCCAAGCTTCCTGTTTTGAGTTCCTGAGCAACATTCCCAATTGAAACCATAAATTTATAAAGACAACATCTTAAAACTATCAGTGAAAAGCAACCTAAAATCACACACAAAACATATTCAGCATTTTTATTTTTATCTCATCAGAAAACTCCCAGTAGAAGCATGCTTGTAAACATGCTGATGAAAAAAAATGCCTGGAAATTGAACTAATTTGTGGGATAACACATGTGTGCACGCAAGCAAGAGTTGAAAAGCCACTGATTTATTGATTGATGCTGACTGAATTGATGGTTGTATAATCCTCCTTGAACTCATGCATCAACTATTATCTGCTCTCATTGAAAAGCCCTTTCATGTAAATCTCATGCTTTAAGTATGATCGTTTCTTATTCTAATGATGGGTGGATTAACAACAAGAGACAGTGATAACCAAGATAACTACTTGGCTGAAGTCATAAGATGTTCCATTAACAAAATGGGAAATTTTCCAATCATATCTCCCAATTATATGTGTGTGTGTATATATATATATATATATATATCTTGCAATTATATATTGCATCAGATACAATATATACTTGTTATTTGGATATTCACAAATAAATGTGAGATTGGCCAATACAAAACAATTTAATTCTGCTTATATTTTCTTGTGATTTATGTTAACATAATATTTTAAATGTACAGCTTAGATGATAGTAGAAAACAAAACACTTAAAATATCTACTTGGTTTTTCAATTACATCTCTTTTAAAATGACCATGATAAAGGCTAGGTTATAGTGGTAACTTTAAATCTTTACTTTTAATTTACTCTCATCTAACAGCAGCAAATAAAGAGACAAAGACAGAGATTCCCATTTACTGGTACACTTCCCAAATGTTTGCAATAGTGAGGGCTGGGTGAGGACAAAGACAAAAGCCTGGAACTTAACTGGAGTCTCCCATGTGGGTGGCAGAGGCCACTGATGAGCCTTCACTGTATTCCTCCAGGGCTGCAATAGGAGGAAGCTGGATTGAAACAGTGTAGCTGGGACCGGAACCTGCACTCTAATGTGGGATCCAGGCATTGCAAGCAGCTTAACATGCCCAGCCACAATGTGGGCCCTTAAGGTACAGCCTAGGAAGAAAAAAAATAGAAAATGATGAAGGAAAGAAAAATGCAAATAAGACTTGGCAAAATCATTCTTTCACCTAATTATTTTGGTACATTGCTATCTTAAATTCCATCCTATAGAAATTGCACCAGAGTTTGATGGCTACTACAGGATTGATTTCTTACACCAAGGCCAAATGGTTGCAAGTGGAAAAAAAGGATTCAGAATATTACCAAGAAAGATCAAGAGCAGAATCACACTCTAGAGAAGATGTGAATCTTCCCTGAGTCATCAGGTATCTTTTTAACTTAAGTACAGAATTAGCTCAATGAAGTGTAGAGCAACCTACAACTGATAACTCTTTGCAAGGAACAAAACTTTTTAATAAGAAATAAATTATTATTTTAATCAAGTAATTAAATGAATCACTCTTAATATCCTACCATTTTTCAGTATTTTGAATAGTTGTGTTTGCCTCTGTTTTGAATATTATGTAGCATAAGTATGTGACAGTAGAGTTTAAAATATTTTAAGTATTTTGTGAAAATTGAAGAAAATATAGTTTCACCACTGCCCACAGCCTAAAGAAGCCATAATAAATACTCCCCACTCCCACCCCTCCCCCAATAAAAAGCACAAAAGGCCAAAAACAATGAAAGACAAATGTAGGAACAAAGAGCAATGATAACAAATAGCAAGCAGTAACATATCTAGTAGTTGTTAATGCAAATATAGCTATAATGACTTTTAACATCAATGGTCTAAAGATATTAATTAAAAGACAAAGATTGTCAGAGTTGGTTAAAAAATAAGTAAATAAAAGCATACAACTATACACTGTCTACCAGAAACCCACTTTAACTACTAAGACACAACTAAATTAAAAGAAACTGGATGTAGAGAAATATTTCATGATAACACAAATCAAAAGAATACAGGAGTCAATACACAGGGGCTGGCACTATGGCATAGCTGATAAAACTGCCACCTGTAGTGCTGGCATCCCACATGGGTGCTGGTTTTATTCCCAGCTGCTCCACTTCCAATCCAGCTTTCTCCTATGGCCTGGGAAAGCAGTAGAAGATGATCCAAGTCCTTGGGCCCCTGCACCTGCGTAGGAGACCCAGAAGAAGCTCCTGGCTCCTGGCTTTGGATCAGTGCAACTCCAGCTGTTGCAACCATTTGGGAATGAACCAGAGGATGGAAAACCTTTCACATTCTCTCTCTTCCTCTCTCTCTCTTTCCTTTCTGTAACTTGCCTTTCAAATAAATAAATCAATCTTAAAAAAAGAGTCAACACATTAATTTCAACAAAGTGTATTAAAAGAAAGAGGAAATTACTAATAATAAAAGGAGTACTATATCTTGAAGGAGTCATTTATTGAAGAAGACATAAAAGCCTTATTGTATGCTGCTAACAACAAAGCATCAAACTACACTAGACAGAATTGATAGAACCAAGAGGAGAAATAGATTAACTCACTATTATTGTTGGGGACTTCACCATTCCCTTGTCAGAAATAGACAGATGCAGGAAGAAAAATTCAAAATTAATAGCTGAACACAACAACTACACTATCAACCAACTGAAAATGATTGGCATCAATAGATTAGATCATGCAGCAATGACAGACCATGCATTCTTCCCATGATCACATGGAATAAACACCAATACGGAGCACATTTTGGGACTACAAGCCATGCCATAACAAATGTGAAAGAGACAGCAAACAATGTTTTCTTTTATACTTCACCGGAATTTAACTAGAATTAGAATTAAATAACTGAAAGATAAATGGGAATCTCCCAAAGTTGTGGAAGAGATATATGGGAAATCTCTGTTACTTCCTCTTAACTTTTCTGTTGAGCTAAAAATACTATCCTATGAAAATTCACTCTTTAAAAAATAGTGTTTGGTGACAAAGGAGAATCTTACATTCTCTATTAGTGTTTACTGAATCACATAAATCAATGCATGAGTAAATACATGTATTTTTAGTTAAGATACAATTTGCTGCTTTGAATCTACCCCTGCCCCTAACAGCAGGGACTCATGTATTAAAATGTGGTCACATTGACTTCCTTTCAGTCCTTTATCACTCAGGACATTTTCACAAGTGACTTGCTTTATCAGGAATAACACACACATCCACACACACAGACTTCACCTCGATAGTTCACATTCACCTATAAAATTTCAGTTCAATTCCATATTTAGGTTAAATCCCCTTGTTTGTTCTTAAAGGACTTAGAATACCTCCAGAGTCACCTCCAGTGCAATACCACCCACAGTTTTCAACATTATGTTTCCTAAGTTTTATGTGTTGTTTCAACACTAGAAAAATGTTTCCTACTTATTTTCCCTCTACTTACACAAACAGCACTTTACATTACATGGAGTTCACACCAAGCACATAAGTGGGGGAGTATTTCTCCCTGGCTTACTGTCCCAATTCTATCCCTTGATATTTGTAAAGTATGGCAAGAAACTTAACCTCTGTACGCATCTTTTCATTTGTAAAAGGGAATAATGTCATCAACTTTATCATAAAGACTTGAATAATTTCAGGCACTTTATAATTGCTCAGTGATCAGTGTTATTCTCTTCCTTACATTTTAGATAAAATCAAGTGGCTCAGAGTCCAACAGGAAGTGATTTGATCCCTTTTACAACTCATTTTTTATCTTTCTCTTTCAGTGCAGATTTCTATTTTTACTCTAATCAAAAATGATTTTAATGGAGAGAATGATCCAACATGGGAAGCTGGATATACAGCAGACTCATAGAAAGGCAGTTGTCCTAAACAGCACTCTGGCCTCGGAATCGGCCCTTGAGGCATTCGGATCTGGCTGAAAAGCCCATGAAAGTAGTTCAGGCATGGAAAGCCAAGACACTCTGGCAAAAAAAAAAAAAAAAAAAAAAAAAGACGTAAAAAAAAAGACGTAAAAAGATCTCTGTGAGTGAGATCCCAGTGAAATGAACAGGCCATCAAAGAAGGAGGTACCTTTCTCTGAAGGGAGGAGAGAACTTCCACTTTGACTATGGTCTTGTCGACAAGGCCAGATCAAAGTTGGTGAGCTCAGGGGGCTTCCACGGCCTTGGCAACTCATGACTAGAGCCTGGGGAGATTGTTGACACCTTAAACAAGAGTGTCAATTTGTTAAGTCAACAACAGGAGTCACTGTGCGCTTACTCCCCATGTAGGATCTCTGTCCTTAATGTGTAGTTCAATGTGAATTAATGATATGACTAGTGCTCAAACAGTATTTTGCACTTTGTGTTCTGTGTGGGAGGAAACTGATGAAATCTTTACTTAATATAAACTAAATTGATCTTCTGTATATAAAGATAATCAAAAATGAATCTTGAATGGAATAGGAGAGGCAGTGGGAGATGGGAGGGTTGTGGGTGGGTGGGAAGTTATGGGGGGAAAAGCCATTGTAATCCAGAAACTGTACTTTGGAAATTTATATCTACTAAATAAAAGTTTTTAAAAAAATGATTTTAAAGTATTTCATCCAGAGAGATGGTATGGAAAATCCTAATGTAGGTAAAACTTTCTGAAACCCTGGTTTCAATAGGCTAAATGTCTGGTTATTTTTAGATTCAAAAGAAAACATTTTTCAGATTCCTAATTTTAGTCAAATGCGTTGATATTTCGTACAGATGACAATCTGTACCAGTCAAAACCCAGCACAAAAAAGAAAATGAGAAACAAAGGTTATGACATTTAACACTGAATGCCAGGCTCTCTCATCATTAGCAAACAGAGCTTCTTTTTGTTAGTTTCTGTTTCCAGAAATTATGACCTTTGTCTTTTTATTCAGTGATGACTTTAGGATTATATTATTGGTTTGTAAACTTTTTCCTGTAGACCGTTTTTTAAAATAAATTTTAATTTATTTGACTTCACTTTTATCTGAAAGGCTAAGAACGACAGACAGACAGAGACAGAGAGGTATTTCATCTGCTGGATCATTCCCCAAATATGCCCAACGGCCAGGGCTGGGCCAGGACAAATCCAGGAGCTCAGAACTCAATTGGAATCTCCACTGGGTGACAAGGAATCAAGTACCTGAGCTGCCTGCTGTTGTACTACTTGCTGCCTGCCATGGCGCACATTAGCAGGAAGCTAGATCAAAAGCAAAGTGGCTGATATGCAAATCAGGCACTCCAATATGGGATGTGCTATTCCAAGTGGCATCTTAACCATTGTATCGAAAGCACACTATATTTGTTCTTTTCTAGTTGCATTTTATTTTTTGTTTTCAACTAATTTTACTGTTATTTGGCAAAGATAATAACTATCTTAAGTTTTTTTATTGATATTGATAACAATTACCCAGCAGAAATAAAAAATAATTGAGAACTTTCTACTCTGACACTTTTGTCATAAGAATACTGTTCCTTACATACTAGAGTTGATTTGGTGTGCCCTCTTTGTTTTTCTTTGGTTTCCTTTAACATTTCCATTCAAAGTTACTGAAGAACCTGAAGTAAATATAGACTCTTGAAGAATCTTCAAAGTTCTTAATACTTGAAATTTTTTAAGTATTTATTTCCAAATATGATCTTTAATGTCAAGAATGTCTGCCAAAGAATGTGCTTTTCTTAAGTAATTTGCTAGCACTTGCCTTCATTTCTCAATTGTGTCCAGAATATACATTTAGAAATCAAACATAGTAAATCTTCATTATTTATTGATTTCATATTTACCAATTCATCTATTTGCTAACATGTATGTTTAACTTCAAGTTAATTCTCTGAACACATTCACAATTATTTGCAGACACGTGCAGAGTAGGAAGAATTTTGAGTCACCCAACCCACACATTTCCAGCTGAGTTTGAAAAAGGCCATGCTCTCTTCCTGTAAACAAATGCATCCTTTTTCATGGTTTAGAGTCATATTTTCCCATTTCTGGTCTTTTTGTTGATTTTGATGTTTAAAATATTACCTAAGTATACTGATGAAGTACCATCTAATGTTCCAAGCAAAGTATTATGATGTACTTTATGGAAATTCATGTGTTAGATATGTTTTGCTCAGGCATGAATTATAATCCTATTTGCCTTGTGTTCAATGTCAATATATCAACTATATACAAATATATACATAATATACATTATAAATTTAATATATATATTAACAGAAATGTTAATAAAATGACAATGTATTGATCATTTGACAAAAATATTTTGATAAGAAAGTCACATGAATCTAATACTATTTTTCACCTGGAAGTAATGATTCAATGTTCTCCAATTTCAGTATTCAAAGCCATGTCATAAAACATAACTACCAAGAAGTCTTTGCCTATGCCAATGTCTTGCAGAGTTTCCCCAATGTTTTCCTCTATTGATGGCATCAGGTTGTAGATTTAGATCCTTGATTCATTGACTTGATTTTTGTATAAGGTGCAACATAGGGTCTTGTTTCATATTTCTGCATGTGGAGAACAAATTTTCCATTTGCTGAAGAGACTTCTTTCACAAGGGAGTGATTTTAGGTCATTTGTTGGTTATAGATGCATGGATTAATTTCTGGGGATTCTACTGTGTTCCATTGGTCCACATACCTATTTTTGTACCAGTACTAGGATGTCTTAACTATAATTGCCCTGTAGTATGTCTTGAAATCTAGCACTATGATGCCTATGGCTTTGTTTTTGTTGTTTAAGATTGCTTTAGCTATTTGGAGTCTCTTGCATTTCCTTAGGAGTTTTAGGAAATTTTTTCTAGATCTGAGAAGCATAAAAGTATGCTATTGTGAAAGTTAAAGGAAAAAGAGGAAAGAAAGAGAAAGAAAGTAGAGAGGATTGAGGGAAAGAATGTGGGAGAGAGGAGTAACAGTTATCTTCTCAGAATTGTATCTATAAAATACATGAAATATGTTCTTTAATATTAGTAAGACATTTTATATAGATAAAACAAAAAAGAAATAAAAACATAACAACCTTGAGTAATGAAACTTTATTTTTTTAAAAGATTTTATTTATTTATTTGAGAGGTAGAGTTACAGAGAGAGAGAGAGAGAGAGAGGTCTTCCATCTGCTGGTTCACTCTCCAAATGAAAGCAACAGCCAGAGCTGGACAATCTGAAGCCAGGAGCCATGAACTTCTTCTGGGTCTGCCACACGGATGCAGGAAGCCCAGCACTTGGGCTATCAAGTGCTTTCCCACTTAGCGCCACAGTTCTGGTCCCTGAATGTTTTTTTAATTCAAAGCTATAGCTTGAAATCGTAAAAAATTTCTTTGCTTTTAAAGAATACTTATCTAGGGCCAGCGCCGTGGCTCAATAGGCTAATCCTCCACCTTGCGGCGCCGGCACACCGGGTTCTAGTCCCGGTCGGGGCGCTGGATTCTGTCCCGGTTGCCCCTCTTTCAGGCCAGCTCTCTGCTGTGGCCAGGGAGTGCAGTGGAGGATGGCCCAAGTGCTTGGGCCCTGCACCCTATGGGAGACCAGGAGAAGCCCCTGGTTCCTGCCTTCGGATCAGCACGGTGTGCCAGCCGCAGCGCGCCAGCCCTGGTGGCCATTGGAGGGTGAACCAACAGCAAAGGAAGACCTTTCTCTCTGTTTCTCTCTCTCACTGTCCACTCTGCCTGTCAAAAAAAAAAAAAAGAATTAAAAAAAAAAGAATACTTATCTACTTATTTATTTAGTTGAAAGAAAAGACAGAGTGACAGGGAGACAGAGAAAGAGATGTTCTATCCACTGTTTCACTCTCCAAATTACAGCAACAGCTGGGCTGGGCAAGACCTAAGCCAGGACCCAGGAACTTCATCTGGACCTTCCATGTTGGTGCCAGGGACTCAAGTATTTGACGTATCATCTGTGCCTCCTGGGTATATTATCAGGAAGCTGGATCAGAAGTAGAGGATCTAAGACGAGAGCCAGCACTACTGTATCAGATGCAGGTGTTTCAAGTGGCAGCTTAACCTGATGCACCACAATTCCTTGAAAGTCAAGTTACACAGAGATGAGGCAGAGAGAGAGGTTTTCCATCTGCTGATTCACTAACCAACTGGCCACAACAGCTGGAGCTATGCCAATTCAAAGTCAGGAGCCAGGCGCTTCCTTCAGGTCTTCACATGCAGGTGCAGGGGCCCAAATATTTGGGCCACCTTCCACTGCTTCCCCAGTCCATAGCAGAGAGATGGATTGGAAGTAGAGCAGCCGGGACTTGAACCAGTGCCCATATTGGATGCAGGCACTTGCTTTACTCTCTGTTCTTTCTGAGGTTGAGACAGAGAACAGGAATAAAACAAGGAGCAGAGGCCATATTTTGTAACTCAGTGGTAGTGAGAAGGCATCTTTTCTGAACTGACAGCTCCTGGCTACCTCCACCAGGATGTTGTCCTCATGTTTCAGGCTCAAGCAAGCCTAAAGAATCATGTTTGGTGTACAGTTTTTTTCACACAGTGACCAACACTGAAAGTGAACAATGATAGCTGAACTGACAATGGACTCTAAGATCTAGGATTCAATGACAAATATTGTTAACTTTAATATCCATATTTCTGTTGTACCTCACTGCCACACTAAAAATGTTACAAGAATGCCAACTGTAAAATGGAGTGTCACTGCATATTGCACTGTCTTTGTGATTATAAACAATGGAAAAAGCTTTTCATCAGATGAAAGAAATTTGAAGTTATTTTAGTTGCTGCTTAGCAACAATTATCAAAATCAAAAATAAACCTTACCACGTATACCCAAGAAATATTTCTTGTTCTCTTCTTTGCTATAAAAAGAAAATTTGGAGCAATAATACTCTAGTGTTTCATTAAGTACTTTTATAAAATTGGTAAAATGATACACAAAGATTTGATATATTAGAAAATATATCAGGAAAATATGGATATTTTCAAATTTTTTGTCATAGAAAGTGTTATATGCTCCAAACAAAGTATCTATACCTTACCTGACATTGCAAATATATGCTTCAAGTAGAGTTCATTCTTTAAGTAATTAATTAAGTAATTTTTAAGCAATGCAAATTTCATAAGTACAACTTTAGAAATGTAATCTGTTCTTCCCACCATACCTGCCCTCCCACCCACACTCCCACACCTCATCTTCCTCCCTTTCTTCTTCTCAGTTCCATTCTCCATTAAGATTCATTTTCAATTAACTTATTACACAAAAGACCAACTCTATACTAAGTGAAGATTTCAACAATTTGCACACACATGCACACACACAAAAAACTGACAACTAGTTTTACAGTTAATTTTCATAATACAACTCATTGTGGACAGAGATCCTGCATGGGGAGTTAATGCACAGTGGCTCCGGTTGTCAGTTTAACAATTAACTATTATGTATGATGTCAGTGACAACCCAAGGCTGTTAACCTGAGCTGCCTAGGCTATGGAAGCCTTTTGAATCCACAAACTCTGACAGTATTTAGACAAGGTCATAAGCAAAGTGGATGTTCCTCCTCCCTTCAGAGAAAAGTACATCCCTGTTTGGTGACAACTTCTTTCCAGTGGGGTCTCACCCACCAAGGTACTTCCTGTAGGACACTTTTTGCCACAGTTTCTTGGGTCTCCATGCCTGAAATCCTCTTGTGGGATTTTCATCCATATCAGAGTGCCTTAAGAACTGATTCTGAGGTTAGAGTGTTACTTAAAGTGGTTGTCATTCTGAGTCTGTAGTGTGGACTTCTTCCCATGTGGGAACATTCTCTCCTTTTTAATTCTATCTATTAGTATTATCAGACACTTGATGATATAGATATTATCACTTTAACATTTAATCCTATCTATATGTTCACTACAACCCTTAATCTGATCATTCAGATGGCATATTTACCACCCAGCTTAAACAATTTCAGGTTCCATGACAAGTTTTTTTTTTTAATGAATGATTACTCTTTTATTTAACTTGTATTTAATAAATATAAATTTCCAAAGTACAAATTTTGGATTATAGCGGCTTTTCCCTCCATAACCTCCCTCCCACCCACAACCATCCCACCTCCCACTCCCTTTCCCATCCCATTCACATCAAGATTCATTTTCAATTCTCTTTATACACAGAAGAAGATCAATTTAGTATATACTAAGTAAAGATTTCAACAGTTTGCACCCACACAGAAACACAAAGTATAAAGTACTGTTTGAGTACTAGTTATACCATTAATTCGCATTGGACAACACATTAAGGACAAAGATCCTACATGGGGAGCAAGTACACAGTGACTCCTGTTGTTGATTTAACAATCAACACTCTTATTTATGACATCAGTAATCACCCGAGGCTCTTGTCATGAGCTACCAAGGCTATGGAAGCCTCTTGAGTTTCACCAGCTCCAATCTTATTTAGACAAGGTCATAGTCAAAGTGGAAGTTCTCTCCTCCCTTCAGAGAAAGGTACCTCCTTCTTTGATGGCCCGTTCTTTCCACTGGGATCTCACTCGCCGAGATCTATCATTCAGATCATTTCATTTGCCACAGTGTCTTGGCTTTCCATGCCTGTAATACTCTCATGGGCTTTTCAGCCGGATCCGAATGCCTTAAGGGCTGACTTGTTGAAGTGAAATGGACACTATGAAAAACAATGAGTTGATCAGCCCTTGTCCTGACTGTCAAGGAACAACTTACAATTTTATTCCTTTCAGTTTTTTTTTGTTGTTGTTGTTGTTCTACTGAATATCATTGGTTTGTTAGTTAATTAACACACAATTATTCTTAGGTGTTTAAATTTAACTGAATAGCGATCCCTGTTGAATATAAGAGTGGGAATAAGAGAGGAAGGAGATGTACAATTCAGCACATGTTTAATCGGACTTACCCCAATGGTAGAGTTAGAAATGTGCCAGGGGATTCCATTTCAATCCCATCCAGGTGACATGTACCAATGCCATCTCACTGGTCAAAGTGATCAGTTTCAGTTCATAATTGATCATAATAATGGGATTAAGTGTCAAAGGGATCACATAAACAAGATTAGTGTCTGCTAATACTAATTGATATAATTAAAAAGGAGAGAACAATCCAACATGGGAAGCAGATACACAGCAGACACATAGAATGGCAGATGTCCTAAACAGCACCATGACAATTTTTAAACTGCATCCTTAGAAGTAAGTCCACAGGAGTGTATGCAGAATTATACTTTACATTTACAAACTTCCTCCTTTGTCTTTGTTGTGTATGATTGTTTTAGCTATCGATGATCTCCTGTGTTTCCATAAGAATTTCAGCATCATTTTTTCTGTCTGAGAATATCTTTGGCATTTTGATTGGTATCATATTGAATCCATTGCTTTTGGAAGAATGGACCTTTTGATGATACTGATTATTCTAATCCATGAACATGCAAGATTTTTCCATTTTTTGTATCTGCTTCTAATTCTTTCTTTCATGTTTTGTAATTCTCATCTTAGAGATCTTTGACATCATTGGTTAAATTTATTCAAAGGTATTTGATTTTTTTTTTGTAGTTCTTATGAATGGGATTGATCTTAGAAGCTTAATCTCAGCCTTGACATTGTCTGTGTTTACAAAGGCTGATGATTTTTGTGTATTGATTTTATATCCTGCTACTTTACCAAACTCTCTATGAGTTCCAATAGTCTCTGGGTGGAGTCTTTTGGATCCTTTATGTATAGAATCATGTCATCTGCAAATAGGGATCATTTGATTTCCTCCTTCCCAATTCATATCCCTTTGAGTTTTTTTTTTTTTTTTCTCCCTAATGATTCTTGCTAAAACTACCAGGACTATATTGAACAGCAATGGCAAGGTGAACATTCTTGTCTGGCACCAGATCTCAGGGAAATGCTTCCAACTTTTCCCCATTCTATATGAATTTGGCCGTGGGTTTGTCATAAATTGCCTTGATTGTGTTGAGGAATGTTCCTTCTATACCCAGTTTGCTTAGAATTTTCATGTTGCAATGGTGCTGTATTTTATCAAATGCTTTCTCTGCATCTATTAAGCTAATCATATGGTTTTTGTTCTTCATTTTTTAATGTGATGTATCAGATTGATTGATTTGCAAATCTTGAACCATCCCTGCATACCAAGGATAAATCCCACTTGCTCTGGGTGATCTTTCTGATGTGTTCTTGGATTTGATTGCCTAGAATTTTGTTGATGATTTTTGCATTTATGTTCATCAGGGAAATTGGTCTGTAGTTTTATTTCTCTGTTGCATCTTTTTCAGGTTTAGGAATTAAGTTGATGCTGGCTTCAAAGAAAGAATTTGGGAGTATTGCCTCACTTTCAATTGTTTTGACTAACTTGAGAAGAATTGGAGTTAGTTGTTCTTTAAATGTCTGGAGAATTTCAGCAGTGAAACTGTGGTGGAATGGGAAGGCCATGCCAAGGTGGCCACTGGCAGTTGAGCGTCAGTTACTCAGGAATGGCTTTGAAACCCACCTGGCAATGGAGCCTGCCTGGCAACAGGCTGTGATTGGATGGCTTTGGAAATTGCCTGGCAACAGGCTGTGATTGATTGGGGCATAGACTGCCCCTTGACCAGATTGGCTGGTCTTGGCTATATAAGATGTTGTACCAACTGAAATAAACGAGTCTGCGGGCTGCTCGCCTCAAGCCTGCTTTCACCCGACTTCTGGGGTCTGTGTGGTGACTTCGCGCCTCTTGCCCCCATCACGCTGCTCCTCTCAGAAACGAATACACTGCAACATTGTTGAGAAATCAACGGCAACATCTGGTGCGCCAACATGACTGAGAAAGAGACAGCGTGTCAGACTCGGCGAGGTCCCCCCTGGATTTCGGCAACAAGGCCCCTAGGTGTTTTGTGTGCTGTTCGGTTCTGTGAGGGTGAGCACAGAACCCCCCCACGCCCCTTTCCTTGTCCTTGTCCTCAGTCTAAGTGACCCCAGGTTAGGCACACACCGCCCAGAAGCATACGTCGCTTCTTGAGATTGACATACTTAGGGAGTATTAATTTACTCTAGAAGGTAGTGTATGCTTAAGAGCTGAAGCTATGTGATGAACATTAATAAATCTGCTCATGTGATCCTCAGCACTTACTATTCCATGTACTTGAAACTGTACCTCTGTATCTTCTCAGTTATTCCATCTTAGAATTCCAGACTCAATGCAAATGTCTACTTCTCAAGATTTTCCACAGCAGTTCATCAAAGTAAACCTGTTCCCCAGTATACTTTCATGTTTTTTCTCACTGTAAGTTATGTTCAATATTAATTGTAAAACTCATGAATTTACTTCGGATTATTATCCATTTCCCCTACAGGAAATTAAACTCTACATGAGTAAGGATACTTTCTGCCCATCCACTCTACATTGTCAGTAACAGTGAAGCTATTAAGAGCCTAACAGGAAAAAAATAAATGGTCCAGTCATTGAATTAAAGGGATTATAAATAAATACATGACATTTTTCTTCCTTCTATTTATCTAAAAGCCTTTTATTTTTCTAAGTGTTTTCAAAAGCTTTTTATTATGTTTCTAACATGCACTGAACTGACAACATTGAACTTCCTAAAGCAGTCCATAGTCTAATCGGAACAACAGATTTAGAAACAAAAAATAAAATAAATGCATTTAAAAATAGGTAGCATTAGTGCAAAAATGAGCATGTGTGGCAGCCAAAGCTCATCAGGAAGGCTTCATTTTGGAGATAAACTTTAACCTAAATCTTAAAAGAAAGTAGGTGCTGGTATCAAGAAATGTAATGGGAAATAAAATCAGAAGTAAGATAAGCAGAAACATGAAAAGAACATAGCTTTCTGATTCTGTATATGGCATCATAAACACATTCCATCTTGTTGCTCTTACTAATTACAGCTAAAATCAACAAAATGCATAGAGTAATCATGCAACAACACTGAAGGGTGGGGGAAAAAAGACTGGTTAGTTGGAAAGTTCAGGGATTGAAGCATGCCACTAGAATACCCTACAATTAGAACATCGGTGGCAAATACAAGAAGAGCCCAAGAAAAGCAAAAGATTCTGTTTTGCTCTCACTAGCCAAACTCCAGGAAATAGCTTTTGCAGAAACCAATGCCTCCTTGCACTGTGGAGACCCTGGGTGGAGCTTTGTTAACCAGCCCCTCCCTTCAATAATGAGGGTGGAGATTACTCCCCAGCACACCCACGTGCTGTGAAGCTTCTTGGATACGAACTTGTTGACTGTGCTTACCTAGAGAACCTTGAGTAGAGGTCATGCCTTTCCTTCTCTCCACTGGGCTCTTTGGGGACTGCGAAGTGCAACACTGTCAGCCAGCTCTGCCTGCTCTAAGTGAACAACTTCAGGCCCTTGAACTAGATCCAAGACAGACAATGAAGACAGGAAACTGTCGGAAGGAACTCTTTAAATTTGTATTTGAAGTCCTGAGAAGATTCTTTTTTTTTTTCATTTTTAAAATATTTATTTATTTATTTGAAAGGCAGAATTACATAGGGAGAGAGAGAAAGACCTTCCATCTGCTGGTTCGCTCCCCAAATGGTTGCAATAGCCTGGACTGGGGTAGGCCAAAGCCAGGTGTCAGGAGCCAGGAGCTTCATCCAGGTCTCCCACATGGGTGCAAGGGCCCAAACACTTCGATCATCTTCTGCTACTTTCTTAGACCGTTAACAAGGAGCTGGATGGAAAGTGATACAGCCAGACTAGAACTAGCATCATATGGGATGCTGGCATCACAGTGGTTTTACCTGCTAAAGCACACCACCAGTCCCATTAGCAGAACTTGTTTAAAAATCTTCTTCTTTTTAAAGTTTTTTAGTGTATACAAATTTTATGCATTTCATATATACATATTTAAGAACATGGTGATTCTTCCCACCCCACCTTCCCTCCCACCCACTCTCCCACACTTCTTCCTCTTCTCTCTCTTATTCCCATTTTAAATGTTTAAAAAGATCTATTTTTAGTTTACTTTATACTCATAAGATTAACCCCACAGTAAGTAAAGATTTCAACAAATAGTGTGAGGGAAAATAGCAAAAAGACAAACAAACAAAAAAACCACTGCTCCTCAACAGTAGAGACGAGGGCCATAAACAATTATTGACTCACAAAATATCTCAAGATGATATACCAATTTATACCAATTCATTCTAATACATTACATTTTAAATACTCTATTAGTTATCACAGGTCAGGGAAACAATATGGTATATGTCTTTTAGGGACTGAATTATTTCATTAAGTATAGTGGTTTCCAGTTGCATTCATTTTATTGCAAAAGACAGGATATCATTTTTTTACCACTATGTAGTATTCCATGTTGTATATATGTCATAATTTCATTACCCAGTCATGAATTGATAGACATCTGAGTTGATTCCATACCTCAGCTATTCTGAATTGAGCTGAATATGGGGATACAGATGAACAAATATGAAGTTACAGATAATACTTTCATATACCATTTTCATTTCCCTTAGGTAAATTCCAGGTGTGGAATTTCTGGGTCATATGGTAGATCTATTTTCAACTTTCTGGGGTATCTCCATACTGTCTTCCACAGTGGATGAACCACTTTACATCCCCATCAGGAGCTGATTAGTGTAACATTTTCCCCACCTTAGAAATTAAAGTGATGCTGGCTTTGTAGAAGGAGTTTGGGAGGATTTCCCCCACCTCTTCAATTGTTTCGAATAGCTTGAGAATAATTGGGATTAGTTCTTTAAATGTCTGAAAGAACGTAGAAATTAAGCCATTCAGTCCTGGGCTTTTCTTTGTTGGGAAGGTCTTTATTGTTGATTCAACCTCCATCTTGGTTATTGGTCTGTTTAAGTTTTCTATGTCTTCATGATTCAATTTTGGTAGACTGTATATGTACAGGAATCTATCTATTCCTTCTAGATCTTCTGATTTATTGGCATAATAAATTTTATAAAAATTTAGGATGTTTGTGCATTGAAGGATACTTTCCAGAAAGCAGAGGGAAGAACAAGAAGACAGCTGAATAAGAACCTTCACTGAATTTTTCTCTACAGAAACATCAATTTGAACAGCAATTCACAAAAAAAAAGTTATAAGAAAAGACAAATTGAAGAAATCAGGAAGGAAAAATTTTTCTATATCACCCCTCCCCTCAGTCAGTACTGTGTGGTGAGAGATGCCTCCTGCTTGAGAGAGAGGAAATTAAGTACCGCTCTTAGACTTGGGAAGAGCTACACAGTCCTTGTCCTCAGGATAGTAGCAGTGGATTGAGCATATGGACCTATATTTGCCAAGTTGCCAAAGGACTGTCTCCATGATCCTTCTCTCAACCTTAGGCAGCATGGTACCCAGCAAGACTCTGCCTACTGGAGGGTAGAAAAAGAAGAGAAAGCTCAGGATGTTTTCTTATGATTTCAGTGCTGGATACACCAAAAGTGAAAACCCAGCACCAGGCAGAAGCTAATGACCCCAATCTCAAAGGCAGGGCTCAAAGATGGAGCCTCTAGACTTGCCCCAGCAAAATACAGAAACTTGAATCCAAGAAGCACAGATGTGTGTTTTGCCTTAACCACTATCTGATGTGAAGTGACCCCGTGGTGTACCCCCAAGGCTACTTAGACCCCTATGGCCACAAGATTTAGTTGTACTGCACCTTAGGGTCAGCTTTGGCGGGGTGACTACCTCTATGACCTTTTCCTGGACCTCTAGATGCATAGCATGGAGCAAGATTCTATCTACTGGACAGTAGGAAAGGGAAGCAAGCACAGGACTTTGATCTAGAACCAGTGCCAAGTCATCAATATCTGCCACTGTGCCGATCCTCTTTCCCAAGGCCCATGATTGGAGACTTTGGATCCATTTCAGTGCCAGGCAGAGAGTCAGGCCCAGTCAGTCAGACTCCCTTCCAGCCAGAATCTCCTGGGGTTGGTTGTAGTCATCTAGATCCATGAGTTTACGATAGCAATAGGAAGCCCATAACAGTACAGTCCTTGGTCCTGCCCCTGTGCCAAACTGGTCTTGATGGGTGTGGGCTCTGATGACTCTGAATAGTGGCATGGTGGCTGTGGTACTACTCACCACATCTGCCACCACCCTTCCTCAGAGCATATAAGTAGCAACTGACAACTTAGGGGAAGAAAAGGGAGGCAGGGCCAAGTCATTGCTTAGGACCCTGGACTGGCTACTACATGGTGAGGCTCAGAGCTGAATCGAATTCTGCGGTACAATATCATAAACTAGCAACTACATAGGAGGCATCTGGGGCCACCTTTGCACAGTCAAAAGTTTGATGGGCTAAAGTATCCTTTGTAGGGACATGCAGTTCATTCAGAACAGAACTGTTAATCTCTGAGGATTTTGGCTGTGGCTCCCTCTAGTGCTGAAGCAGTTATAACACATTATACCTGAACTCAAGGCAAACCTGGACATACCCTCTACCCAATGCTACAATAGCAAAAGTGATCACAGGAGCAAAGGAAATAAGCAGACTGTTTAGAATTTCTGTAAAAATGGGAATTAAGAAAGATTATAAAGACTGGAAAAATATTTTGATGCTCAGATGATGTTATAAAATAAGCATCAAGAATCTCCAGGAACAATGGCTTCTACTAACAGGCAAAATAAGGTGCTAGAAAATGAATATACTGCAATTGATATGTCCAAACTTTGAGACAGAGAATCAAAATCATGATTTTAAGTAAACTCAACAAGTTTCAACAAAATATAAATAAATGACTCATTATCCTAGTAAATACAATCAATAAAGATATTGAAGTAATTTTAAAAATCAAACAGGCATAATTGACTGGGCAGTTAAGACATTGATTAAAGATACTTGGATTCCCCTATAGGAGTGCCTGTGTTCACTCTTTGTGGCTCTTGACTCTGGCTTTCTGTCATTCTAGATTCTGAGTGGCAGAAGGTAACGTTTCAAGTAGTTGGGCCCTTGCCTCTCTTGTGGGAGACCTGTATTAGGTTCCCAGCTCTTGGCTGTGGCCTGAGCCATTCTCTGGCATTATAGGCATTTGAGATCTGAGCCAATGGAGTCTTTCTCTCTTTCACATCCACTATCTCTTTCTGCTTCTTCCTCCCTCTCAAATAATCTTTTAAAACTACTAAGTGGATATCCTTCAGTTGGAAAATATACAAGCAAAATTTAGAAACATACTACACTTGATCTCAGCCAAAAGGCCAAGAAGCAGCCACAATAAATCAAACGGAAGAATTCTCCAGTAAGCTCAAAGAACAACTGTTTGAAAGTACACAGTCAAAAGACACAAAGAGAAAAAAATCAAGGTAAAGGAAGAAAACCTAGACTTAGAGGACAATATTTTAAAAAGGAAATATTCAGGTTATTGAAATTTATGGGGAATTTGGAAGTAGCAAAGGGTTGGAAACTTATTCAAAGAGATAATAGCAAAATGTCTAAAGCCTAGAAAGAATTCAAATATCTAGATACAGGATGTGCAAAAATCATCAGTAAGATTCAACCAAATCAATTCTACCAAAAGACATAAAATAATTAAGCTCTTAAGGTTAGAGACAGATGGAATTCTTAAAGCTTTAATAGAAAACAAGCAAGTGTCACATAAGCATCTCCCAATTCACAATCAGAAATCTTACAAGTCAGAGAGGAGTGGGAAGATATTTGCACTGCAGTGAAGGGAAAAATAAAACCCTGTGAACCAAGGATACTGAACCTTGGAAAGCTATCCTTTAACTTTTTTTTTTTAGATTTATTTTATTTATTTGAAAGATAGAATTACAGAGAGAGGAGAGGAAGAGACAAAGAGAGAGGTCTTCCATCCGATGGTTCACTCCCCAGGTGGCCGCAAAGGCCAGAACTGCACCGATCCAAAGCCAGGAGCCAGGAGCTTCTTCCCAGTCTCCCATGAGGTGCAGGGCCCAAGGACTTGTGCCATCTTCTACTGCTATCCCAGGCCATAGCAGAGAGCTGGCTCAGAAGAGGAGCAACCAGGACTAGAACCGGCACCCATATGGGATGCCAGTGCTTCAGGCCAGGGCTTTAACCTGCTGTGCCACAGCGCCAGCCCCAAAAAGCTGTCCTTTAGAAATTAAGGAGGATGAAGCATTCCAAAAGCAATAAAAGCTGAGAGAATTTACCACTACCAGATCTGTCCTACAAGAAATCCTGAAGAAAGTTCTTCAAAATGAAGAAAGGCATCCTAAAAATAAGAAAAAACCATTAGAATATTTTTAAAATTTTTTTCTAAAGATTTTATTGCGCACATCCACATTTTACAGAAAAAAAGATAGAGCCCATTAATGTTACATTGCAATTACCTATTTTCTCTTTCAACAGGGAGACCTAAGTTTGTATGTAAAGATGTTTTAAAAGTGACTTTTAAAAGGAAATATGCAGGCTGGCACCATGGCTCACTAGGCTAATCCTCTGCCTTGCGGCACCGGCACATCGGGTTCTAGTCCCAGTCGGGGCGCTGGATTCTGTCCTGGTTGCCCCTCTTCCAGGCCAGCTCTCTGCTGTGGCCCGGGAAGGCAGTGGAAGATGACCCAAGTGCTTGGGCCCTGCACCTCATGGGAGACCAGGAGAAGTACCTGGCTCCTGCCATCGGATCAGCGTGGTGCGTCAGCCGCAGTGCGCCGGCCATGGTGGCCATTGGAGGGTGAACCAACGGCAAAAGGAAGACCTTTCTTTCTGTCTCTCTCTCTCACTGTCCACTCTGCCTGTCAAAAAAAAAAAAAAAAAGAAATATGCAGACAGAATCACAATGTTCTAATATTGCAAACATGCTACATAAACCATTCACATGTTTAGTATGAAGGAAAACAAGTAAAAATAATAACTGCATCAATATGCTAGTAAATGGGTAATATAGAAATATGTAAAAGGAAACATCAAAAATACAAAATTTGGGGCAGACATAAGATGCCCATGTTTCCTAGCAAACACATGAGTTGGAGTCCCAGCCCTGGATCCTAATTCCATCTTCCGGCTTGTCAGCTTTCCTGCCACCAACGACTGGCCAGGATGGTGACGAAGGGTTCACAGAGGAGACTGAGAAGAATCAGGTTAAACGCTCTTTATTGTTACACCGGCACTAGGAGGGAAGGCCACTCAGCTGGCTCCTGCGGGCACTAGGCTCTACAGACCAGGAGCTTCTCCCTGTGGGCACTAGGCTCTACGGACCGGGGAGGGAGGCTCAGTACCACTCAGAATTACAAGCATCTGAGGGTCTTCTTACATACACTTGTTTAGGGTCAGCCACACCTATGTTCCCTCCCTTCAGTCCCCATAGTCATGGCAGCAGCCGTTACATAGTTAACAAAGGTTTGCAGTTAGGCCATTTCCTCTTGCAAGCTTTGTTACAGTGCAGTTTCTTTCTCTGATAAATGATGAGCTTTGTTTCTTTGCGAATGGATCCCTAACACTGCTAATAACGAACTATGGAAGCAGTAGATGGTGGTTCAAGTAGTTGAGTCACTACCACCCACTTGGGAGACATAAATTGAGTTCATGACTTCTGGCTTTATCTTGTTACAGCTCCATTTCTCGAAGTCATTTAAAGACTGAACCAGTAGATGAGAGCTCTCTCTATATTCTGTCTGTTTCTCTCCTTTCAAAAGATTCAAATTGTGGGTAATAATAAAGTAGATTTAGAGTTTTTAAGTTTTTCACTTTTAATTTTTTCCTCATTTATGATCAATATTATATGGCTGCAATTTTTCAACTAGCTTACTACAATCAAAAGATGCTTTTTTGTAAGCCCCATGGTAATCCCAAAGTAAATATTTATAGCAGACACACTAAAAATAATAAGCAAGGAATCAAAAAACATCACTAGAATAACTCATTTAATCACAAAGGAATACTAACGGAGAAGGAAAGATAGGAATTAAAATAAAATTAGAAAACAAGTAATAAAATTGTAGCAAGACTTTTATATATCAAATTTTCTCTTAAATGTAAGTGAATTATTCAATGAAAAGTCCTAGAATGACTGAATGGGTGAAAAAGCAAAACACACAAACCACAACTAATTGATACTTACAATAAATGTACTTTACCTTTAAGAACAAAGAAGACCTGAAAGTGAAGATATAGAAAAAGATATTCCAGAGCCTCCATGATGACTGAACAGTAAGAAACTGTACTGATCGCAGCCGCCAAAAGATCAGAAAAAGAAAGGAAGGCCCACATTCCCAGGGGACTGATTGAGAGAACTATCCATGGAGAATGCACAGTACAGAACAGAGGCTCAGTGGGGCTGTGAGGAGGAGGACACATTCAACACCAGCCACTCCTGCATCTACACAGCCGGCCGCCAGCTGGGAAATATCTTCTTACCAGAGTAAACTGAGATGAGGCTGCCATGGCCCCTGACACTGGCAGCTGCCTGAGGGAGAATTCCACGGTCCCCCACTCGCTTTGAGTCTGGCCTGAGGAGCTGGCAGGAGTTAGGTGATTACTTTACTCCATGTAGGGAGCTGCATTGCTTCCCTTGCCTCCCCGACCAATGCACCAAACTCAATTTTCTGTGGTGGGGATAGAGCTGAATTCAGAGTTAGTTCCACCACTGACGGAGCAGCTTGCAGGATGGGGAGTAGACCCTTTGTAGCCTGTGACTGTGGGAGTTGTTCTCGTAGGTCACAGAGCTGAGAACCCCACACGCTGGGGACAGATCTCATGGAGGTGTCTGGGAACAATCAGCAAAGTGGGCCATGACTCTGATGGATGCCCATGCGTAGGTGGGTGAAGTGCACGGGCACGGGGAGGTGATCCCAGCCTGTGAATCAGTTCATTCACACTGTCATAGAAAAGGCTGAGATGCTGAGCATACCAGCCATCTCTACATTCCCTCCTCCTATGGATGGCAGCCAGACGTGTGCTACCAGGCCCATCTTCCATGTCACTCTAAATTCTTGCCTCACCCATAAGCTATGGTGAGAGCTCCATGGTTCCACCCAGTACAGACCACTGGAACTCAAGTGTAAGCATCAGGCACTACACCAAGCCACAGAGTAACATATCCATTAATAAAGCCTGCAATCAGATTAAAAAATTTCCAGAAGATATAGAAACAAGAGATCCTCCAGGTGTGCAAAAGTCAACACAGAAGCAAGGAATGTGAACAAGGAAGGCAATACGACTCCCCAAGTGGAACACGATTATGCATTAATATTGGACTGTGAAGGGGAAATTGGTGAAATGCCTGAAGAAGAACTCAAAAGAATCATTTTATTGTAACTCAAAAACACAGAGTATCAGTTACATGAAATAAGGAAACAGTACATGATATGAATGAGAAATTCTGCAAAGAGATACAACTACTGGAAATAATCAAACAAAAAACCATTTACAACAGATTTCGTGAGGCAGAAGAAAGAATATCCAACCTAGAAGAAAGGACTTTTGAAATATCCCAATCAGACAAAGAAAAAAAAAGAAGAAAGTTTCAGAAAAACCTAAACAGTATTCAGGGTGTATGGGATAGTGTCAAACAACAAAATATATGGACTTTGGTGTTCCCGACAGTATAGGAAAAGATGACTCGGAAAGCCTATTCAGTGAAATGATAGAAATGTTCCCAAATTTGGAGAAAGATTTGGACATCTAAATACAGGAGGCTCATAGAGCACCAAAAAGGTATGATCAGAAAAGATTTTCACCAACACATTTTGGTCTGCTTTGAAAAGTAAAACGTAAAAAGAATATCCTAAAATGTGCACAGGAGAAACACCAGATCACCTTTAAGGGAACTCCCATCAAATTGTCAACAAATTTCTCAAAAGAGACCCTGTATTCCAGGAAAGAATGCAGAGATACCGTTCAAGTCACTGAAGAAAAAAATTACCAGTTCAGAATACTTTATGCATTGGAGGAAGGTGAAATAAAGACCCTTCAAGACAAGCAAAAATTACATTCTAATCTGTTCTCTGTGTTAATGTCATGTTAACACAAGAATTGATGAAAATTGTGTTGTAGTAATTATCTTGATTTTGCTGTGACCCTGAGAAGCTAATGTATTAATGTATTCCTTAAATAAATAATTGAAAGTATTTGCTACCACCCAGCATGCCTTATAAATTATACTTAAGGTTTTACAACATACAGAAACAGCACCATGAAAGAATGTGAAGACATAAAACTTCTTAGTAAAACAATTTGAATGGAATAAATTCTCCAAATAAAATACACAAACTGGGAGCCAGCATTGTGGCACAGTGGGTTAACCTACCACTTGCAGTGCTCACATCCTTTATGGACACTGGTTCAAATCTTGGCTGCTCCACTTCCAATCCAGTTCCCTGTTAATACAACTTGGAAAGCAGTGAAAGATTGGCAAAAATGTTTGAGCCTCTGCACCCACACTGGAATCCCAGATAGACTTATTTATGGTAGTTAACATATGGAGTACATACAATTGTAGAGCTGTGGTATCATTTGGCACATATTATAAATATTGCTTCACTGAATCATACAATGTAAATGATAATATATTCTTTCCCTTGTTAAAAATATGGATAATGGGTTTCATCTGGATTGAGGAAATTGATTTGGAAATATATTAAAGGTGATGATTGTACATATTGTGAACATAATAAATAACTGAATTATATACTTTAAATTGGTTAGAATGGTAAATTTTCTTATGTATACACAATAAAAATGTTTAAATTAAGAAATAAAAAGATAGTCCAGGTAAATGGAATCCAAGAGAAAGCAGGAATAGTCATATTTATATCAGACAAAATAGATTTAAATCAAAAGCAATAAAATGTACCAGAAAGGTTATTATAATGATAAAGGCATCAATTCAGCAAGAGGAAATAACAGTTCTAAATATATGTGCACTCAAGAAAAACACTACACAGTTTTATATTTTGAATTTAAACATCCTATTTTCAATAATGGATAGATCATCTCGACAGAAAAACAACAAAGTGGCACCCTAGTCCTAACAGACAACTACAGAATATACTATCCAATATCTATGGAACATACATTCTTCTCATGAGCACATGGGATATTCTTCAATATAGAGCATATGTTAAGTCACTAAACAAGTAATTACAAATTTTTAAAAATGAAAGTCATAACAAGTAATTTTGCCAATAACAATGAATAAAAACTAAAATCATTAACAATAAAAATTTTGAAAACTATAAATATTTATGGTAATTAAACAGCTCAGTCCTCAATAACTAATTGATGAAGTAAGCAATTAATAAATTTTAAAAATTTCTGAAGCAAATGAAAATGGAAGCACAGCATATCAAAATGTATGGAAAACAAAAAGACTCATAGGAAAAAAATTTGTAACAATCACTACCCACATCAAAAAAGGCAGACACATTTGAAATAATCAATATCTCATTGAACCTTGCAGAACAAGAAAAACCCACAATTACTGGAAGAAGAAAATAATAAAGAGCAGAATTAAGTGACACACAGTCTAAATAGCAATATAAGGGAGCAATTAAACAAAGGGCTGACTCTTCCAAAAGATAGATAAGATTGACAGACTGTAGCTAGACAGAGAAAAAAAGAAGACTTGAGTAAATAAAATCAGATGTGAAAATAGTAGCATTACAACTAACACCATAGAAATACAAAATATACAACTGACTGAACACCAAAAAGGAAACCTGTTGAAGTGAAATGGACACTAGCAGAAACGGTGACTGGATCAGCATAACCCTGACTGTTAATGAACAACTTAATATATTATCCCTCTTAGTAGTTTTTTTTTGTCTGCTCTACTTAATATGACTGGTTTAATTCTGTAATTATCACACAGTTATTCTTAAGTGTTGAAATTTAACTGAAATGTGATCCCTGTTAAACAGAAGAGTGGGAATAAGAGAGGGAAGAGATGTACAATTTGGGACATGCTCAAGCTGACTTGCCCCAAATGGTAGAGTTAGAAACATACCAGGGGATTCCAATTCAATCCCATCAAGGTGGCATGTACCAATGCCATCTCACTAGTCCAAGTGATCAATTTCAGTTCACAATTGATCATAATGAAAGGACTAAGAGTCAAAGGGAGCACATAAACAAGTCTAGTACCTGCTAACACCAACCAATAGAATAAATAAAGGGGAGAGTGATCCAACATGGGAAGTGAGATACTCAGCAGACTCATAGAATGGCGGATGTCCTAAACAGCACTCTGGCCTCAGAACCAGCCTTAAAGGCATTCCGATCTGGCTGAAAAGCCCATGAGAGTATTTCAGGCATGGAAAGCCAAGACACTCTGGCAAAAAAAAAAAAAAAAAAAAAAAAAAAAAACACCTAAATGAAAGATCTCTGTGAGTGAGATCCCAGTGGAAAGAACAGGTCTTCAAAGAAGGAGGTGCCTTTCTCTGAAGGGAGGAGAGAACCTCCACTTTGATTATGACCGTGTCTAAACAAGATAAGAGTCGGAGAACTCAAGGGGCTTCCATAGCCTTGGAAACTCATGACTGGTGCATAGGGAGATTACTGATGCCATAAACAGGAGTGTCAATTTGTAAAGTCAACAACAGGAGTCACTGTGCACTTACTCCTCATGTAGGATCTCTGTCCTTAATGTGCTGTACATTGTGATTTAATGCTATAACTAGTACTCAAACAGTATTTTTCACTTTGTGTTTCTGTGTGGGTGCAAATTGTTGAAATCTTTACTTAATGTATACTAAACTGATCTTCTGTTAAAAAAAAATAAGAAGAAAAAGAAGAAATTATCAATTCCCAACTTGACTCTCACTGGGATTAAACATGACAATAGGTCTGATCTGATTTCATCATCATTTAAAAAATCATCTATTATTTTTCACTTTATGTTTCTGTGTCAGAGCAAAATGTTGAAATCTTTACTTAATGTATGCTAAACTGATCTTCTGTATATAAAGAGAATCGAAAATGAATCCTGATGTGAATGGAAGGGGAGAGGGAGTGGGAAAGGGGAGGGTTGTGGGTGGGAGGGACGGTATGGGGGGGAAGCCATTGTAATCCATAAGTCGTACTTTGGAAATTTATATTCATTAAATAAAAGTTAAAAAAAAAGAAATACAAAAGATAAGTAGAGATTATTCTAAATGCTTAAATGAAAAAATTTTGACAACCTAGAGGAAATGGAAAAATTCCTGGGCTCTACCAAGTTTGAATCATGAAGAAATAGAAAACATGAAAAGACCAGTAATCAATAAATAATCAATAATAATAAGTCACAGATCAAAAGGATCAGATGAAAATTCTGCCAAATTGTATCAAACACTTAAAGAATTAACACCATTTCTTCTTAGATTATGGGAGCTGGGGGAAAGAGAAGTGGAGTGAGATAAAGAGAGAGAGAGAGAGAGAGAGAGGAGAATGTAACTCTACCAAACTCATTTCACAAGGCCAGAATTACCTTGATACTAAAACTATATAAGGACACGAAAAAAGGAAAGTTACTGGCTAATATCCTTGAGGAACGTTGATGTAGAAATCCTTAACAAAATACTGGTAAACTGAATCCAACAGCACATTAAAATGGCTATTTGCCATGATCAGATGTGATTTATTCCAGGGATGCAAGGGTGGTTCAAAATATGTAAACCAATAAAGATGATACTGAACTAAATAAAGGACAAAAGACATATGATCCTCTCAATAGATGTAGAAAGAGGATTGATAACATTCCTCCATGGTAAATGTTCTGAATAAATTAGATATAGAAATAATGCATCTCAACAAAATAATAAAAGATCTTATATAACAAGCCTACTGTGGACATCATACTGAATGCAGAAAACCTGAAAGCTTTCTCTCCAAGATCAGGAATGAGGCAAAGATGCTCACTTTCACCACTGTTGTTCAACATAGTACAGGAAGCCAGAACCAGATTAATCAGGCAAAAGAAAGGAAGGAAGGACATCCACATGAGAAGAAGAGAGTCTGATCATCAATATTTGCAGATGACATGTTTATATAAAGGAAATCTCCAATATCCCCAAAACTACTGGAGCTAATAAGTAATTTGGCAAAGCATCAAGAGACAAAATCAGCATATAAATATCAGTAGCAATTCTACATGCCAATAGCACGTTATTTGAAAACAAAATCAAGGAAACACTCTCACTTATAATAGGTGCAAAAATAAAGTAAAATAAAATGCCTAGGAATAAATTTTATCAAGGAAGTAATAAAGCTCTATAATGAAAATTATAAAGCACTGATGAAAGAAACTGAAGAGGACACCAAATTTGAAAGATACCCTGTGTATGAATTAGGAGAATCAATATTTGTAAAAATCCATAATATCTAAAGCAATCCACAGATTTTTGTTGCAAAACACAGGATTTCATTCTTTTTTTTACAACTAAGTAGTAAGCAATAGTGCATATATGCCACATTTTCTATATTCAGTCATCTGTTGATGGACACCTTGGTTGATTCCATACCCAATCTGTTGTGAATTGAGCTGCAGTAAACATGGCGACACAGATAATTCTTTCATATGCTGATTTTATTTCATTTGCTTTGGGTAAATTCCCAGGAGTAGGATGGCTTGGTCATGGTAGATCCATTTTCAGATTTCTGAGGAAACTCCATACTGTTTTCCTTAATGGTTGTACTAATTTACATGCCCACCAACAGTGGATTAGGCTTCAGTTTTTCCCACATCCTCATTGGTATTTATTGTTTTTTAATTCTGTATGAGAGTCATTGTAATTGAGGTGAGGAGAAACCTCATTGTGGTTTTGATTTGCATTTGCTACTGGTGAGTGATTCTGAGCATTTTTTCATGTGTTTGGATATTTGAATTTTATCATTTGAAAAAAGCATGTTCATGTCTTCTATTTCTTGACTGGGTTGTTTGTTTTGTTGTTGAGTTTCTTGAGCTCTTTATATATATTCTGGATATTAGTCCTTTACATTGTTTGCAAATATTTTTCCCATTCTGTCAGTTGCCTCTTTATTTTGTTGAGTGTTTCCTTTGCAGTGAAGAAGCTTCTTAGCTTAATGTAATCCCATTTGTGTATTTTTGCTTTGATTGCCTGTGATCCTGGGGTTTTTTCCAAGAAGTCTTTGCCTATGCCAAAGTCTTGTAGAGTTTCTCTGATGTTTTTCTCTAGTAATTTGATGGTATAAAGCCGTAGACTTAGATCCTTGATCCATTTAGAGTTGATGTATTCATGGTCATATAAAGAATAAATACATAATTTGATGCTACTGTATTTCCTATAATAAACTATTTCTAATACAAGTTGCTTTGTAGATTTTTTGTGAACTGAGCTTTAAATTTAAAGGCATGAAAGAAAAAGTTTAAAAAAACTGTTCTAAGTGTTACCTAGTTTTAAAAATATACTTGCTAATTGTTATTTACCACAGTCACTTCAGTTATGTGAACAATGCTGTCTGTTTATAATTTCTGTTAATTTCTACATGATAACTTAAAAATGGAAGCTGCATTTCCAAAAAGAGTGGGATAAAACAGTAGAAAATTTCCATTTTCTTCAAAATGCCAAACTTTTGAATTCTGATTGGATTTTAATTTTGTCTGCCAAAATTTGCCAGGCCTCTGGATGAGATGTATGGTTGGAATTTACTTGAACCTTTTTTCAAAATTGAAGATTTGGAAAACCAAATTTTTTAAGAGGGGCCTAGATGTCCAGTAATTTAAAATATCTCAAGTAAAAGTAATTTAGCCAGCCAAATATCCTTAAGAGGGTACACTAGCTTTGGACCTCAACATTTCTTCAAATTCTTTTGAACCTCAGTATCTCATAGCCATTAAGTGTCTAGATTCCATTTGCATTTGCTCAACTCCTAGTTCAACTACATATTAAGCTATGGAACTATCAACAAAACACTTACTCTGTTTTGAACCTGAATTTTCTTACCTATACCTTATAGTTTTCTAGTCAAAACTAGAAGAAAAGATGTGAATGCTTTCAACATAGAGAAATAATAATTGTTTGAGGAGATGAATATGTTTACATTTATTTGGACATTATGCAATTTATACATGTATCAAAAGATCACATGGTACCCAAAAAATAAATGCAATTTTTATGTTTCATTTGAAAATAAAAGCAAAACAGTGGCTTGCATAAAGTAACATATATAAGTGCTAATTAACTTTTCCACAAGGTACACTTTTTTTTTTTTTTTTGACAGGCAGAGTGGACAGTGAGAGAGAGAGACAGAGAGAAAGGTCTTCCTTTGCCATTGGTTCACCCTCCAATGGCCGCCGCGGCCGGCGCACCACGCTGATCCAAAGGCAGGAGCCAGGTACTTATCCTGGTCTCCCATGGGGTGCAGAGCCCAAGTACTTGGGCCATCCTCCACTGCACTCCCTGGCCACAGCAGAGAGCTGGCCTGGAAGAGGGGCAACCGGGACAGAATCCGGCGCCCCGACCGGGACTAGAACCCAGTGTGCCGGCACCGCTAGGAGGAGGATTAGTCTAGTGAGCCACAGCGCCGGCCCACAAGGTACACTTCTGTCCATTTGTGTTTTAGATTAATACATCAACATTCCTTCTTTTCATTAACTCAATAAATCTTCATCTTCTTTATTATAAAGTAGCCTCCATTTTTCTGAAACTATGCTTTTGTTCTCTTGCTGTAATTTGCTTATTTTGGAGACAAACATTTCTCCACAGTGACCATATGTTTTCCAGGAGTAACTATGATGTCACTCCAACCAAATAATGGTTCTTTTTTTACCCAGGCAACCACCTTTGCTTATATGGTTGCTATTAGCAGACAAAGGTACCAAGCAAAAATTTTACCAGAAACAATAAAAAATATTTTGTTTGGTTCTAATTTAACTAAAAAGTTAAGTTTGGGGATTGGTGTTGTAGCATAGTTGTGAAACCACCACCTGCGACATTGGCATCCCATGTGGGTCTTGGTCTGAGTCTTGGCTGCTCCAGTAGGAGCAGTGAATGATGATCCAAGTGCCTGGGCCCCTGCTACCCAAATGGGATGCCTGGATGAAGCTCCTGGCTTCAGCCTGGCCCAGAACTGGCTTTTATGGAGTGAACTAGCATATGGAAGATCTCTCTCTTTGCCTCTCCCTCTCTCTCTGTAATTCTGACTTTCACATAAACAAAAAAATCATTTTAGAAAAAAAATTAAGTTTAAAAAAACTTGGCATTTATCAATAGATTCAGTATCTTACATGTCTTCTGCAAACCTTAATACCAGAAATTTGGGGCCAGCACTTTGGCACAGCAGGTTAAAGCCCTGGCCTGAAGCGCCAACATCCCATATGGGCACCAGTTCTAGTCCCGGGTGCTCCTCTTCTGATCTAGCTCTCTGCTATGGCCTGGGAAAGCAGTAGAAGATGGCCCAAGTTCTTGGGCTCCTGCACCTATGTCAGAGACCAGGAAGAAGCTCCTGGCTCTTGGCTTCAGATTGATGCAGCTCTGCGGCCATCTGGGGAGTGAACCAGTGGATGGAAGACCTCTCTCTCTGTCTCTACCTCTCTCTGTAACTCTGTCTTTCAAATAAATAAAATAAATCTTGAAAAAATACCAAAAATTGTAGTTCATGATATGTATTAATCTCCTTTAGTAAGAACATCTCAAGTAAAACCTTGACGAGAATGATGTGTTTAATTTATTTATTTCTGCATTATATAACTTTAGAAAAAAAGTCTGAATTCTAGTTACTAACAATGGAAAATTATGTAGCATAGACTACTCACAGTAATAAGCATGTTCATTGAATTTAAAAAAAAAAAACAAGGAAAATAATACTAACATCATTATCTCTATATTTTTAAATATTAGCTAATTCTCTGGAATATTGCTAAACGCATATCAAATTTTCTTTCGGGTAAAAAGTCTTTTGAAAACATTTGTCACTACTTTGTATACTCACCACACTGTATTTTGAATTCAAAATATTTAACATATTTTCAATTCTGAATTTGAGGCATCTTTAGTATTTTGTATTTGAATTAATTATTTCAATGCTAAATAATTATTACCATTACTCCAATAAGTAACTGCATTATTTCAAAATAAAGAGACCAATCTGTAAAATTTACAAGTAATTTCATCAAGTGGGAAAAACAAGTTATATTAGGAGAGATGCCAGTGAGAAAATAAGATTCCTGGACTTCAATTGTTGCTTAATATGAAATAGTTGTCATACTAATGCGATCATTAATCCACTCCCCAAACATAAACTGATGGCTTCCTACAGCTCTGTGACATCTGGTATCACTGTTTTAAAAATATATTTCTTTATAGACAGTGTTGATCAAGAAATGGTATCCCAATAAGTCTCAGTTAAAAGATAGAATTTCAGTTGGCTATGTTTATTTAGTAATCATTAAGATACTTGCTATCTCTGTCAAAATGGCCTCTGTTTTCTCTGAAACTCTATAAAGAAATTTTCTGAAAATGTTTTCTCCCCCATATCATCTGGTTTAAGTTACGTCTAAATTAGAAGTTCTTATTTTAAAGCATGGAAAGCTTTTACTACAAATTTATTGTTAGAACTAAATTCTTCCAGATTGACAAAGAAAGCTTGGTTAACAAGATACATTATTAATAGTTTCAAATTTAGAACCAATATTTCCCATAGCTTTACTTCTAAACCAACATGTATGTTGTCTAATCCAAGTGCTTCTGGAAATCCCATCATGTTTAATTACAGAGCACTTTCTGAAAATTTTCCCATTCTTTCATTAGCCCAATTATCTGCAAATGACCTGCCTCTCCATGCTTTAGTTCAGACAAACAATTAAAAGCAGCTTGTTAAACTTTAAAAAATGGCTTTTAGTAAAACAAACGTCAGTGCTTTTGGCTTGTCTAAGGAGACTAAACAAAATAAAGGAACACATTAGTGAATCGTCATAAGACTCTCAAGCTTTGAAAATATTTATTTAGATCATTTTGAAAGGTTGAAACATGGCAAATAATTCTTAGTTGAATATAGATTCCTTCCTATTATTCTGTGTGCCATAAGCTTGGTCCTCAGAGTGCTGCTATTGGAAGGAGGCGGGACATTTAGGAGATGGGACCTTTGGGTCATTGGCAGTCTCCCCGAGAATGTTCTTCCCCAGGGAGAGATGTTATAAAAGCCTGAATTAGGGCCCACTGTATCTGCTTCCTAGGTTGTCACATGATCTTTCTTTCACACACACACTGTCATCACCACCTGTCATTCCTGTCACAGGTCAAACCAGTGGGGCCACCTGAACTTGGACTGTGAGATAAAAATGTCTCTCCTTTTTATAAAGGTAGCTGCCTTAGTTACTTCATTAGGATAACAAAAAACTGGCCCATGCAATATTATTTGGGAAATATATTCCTTAATTTTGGTCTAGATGAAGCTCCCTCCACAGGAAATGCACCATCTCTCTGCTAGGCAGTCTCTACAGACACATTTGCTCAACACCCAGGGACGTAGGACTCAGTTGATGGTGCTGGGAACATTTAGGTAGGGGAGGCTCACTGTTATCCTTTTTGGACAATTTGTATCAATTTTGTACAGGGAGGATTTAAATAATTTGTTCATGTAGAGTTGTTGAGTAGGTGATTGAGACGGTATAAGAAAAAACAGCATAACAAATCATGGAGGCAGTACTCAAGGAGGTAGGTAGTACATCTCCGGCTGGAGGAACATACGGAAGAGGTTCAAGAAGGACCCCAGGACTTAGGTGGAGTGGAAGGGGCACTCTGCTCTGATGTGTCTGAGCCCAGAGGAGCGTCACATGCCTGTGACTCGGGCATGGCCTAGCTGGTGTCTCTAGGGGGAAGAAGGGAAAGGCTGATTCTGCAGGTGTAGAATAAACTGCAAACTGGATTCTGCTATTGCTTCAAAGAGAATCGCCATATGCAAAGGGAGGACACTATGATCGGATGCTTCTCATGGTAATGACAAGCAGCCAGAAAGCAAAAAGAACAAAACAAGCCCCCCACTCTTTCTCCAGACATGGCGTTTGGGGCTCACGGATGCTACTGGCAGAACCTCACAGGGAGCAAGCTCTAGCACCAGAAAGCAGTGTAGAAGGGTGAGTTAGAGGTTGACACAGTAATTTCATAAGTGGAACTTAACTCATTCAAAACACACCTATTAATGACAGTGTTTACAATTCACTTTAGCAGGTGTCATGACACAGTGAATTGAGGCACCACTTAGGACAGCACATTCCACGTCAGAATGAAGGTTTAAGTCCTGGATCCTCCACTTCCAATCCAGCTCCCTGCTAATGTTTCCTGGGAGGCAGCAGATGATGGTTCAAGGACTTGGGTCCACGCCACCAATGTGAGAGACACAGATCTAAATTTGGGCTCCTGGCTTTGGCATGGCCCAACTCTGGATATTTGGTCATTTAGGAAGTGAACCACTAAATGAAAATTATTCTCATTCTCTTTCTCTCTCTCTCTCTCTCTCTCTTGCTCTCGCTCTCACTTTGCTTTTCAAGTAAAAAAAAATACATACATACTATTAGCTTAATTGACTCCAACCAAATGGGAGACTTGATGTTTTTGCTCAGACTATAGTTTTAGACTGAACTTCTCTTTTCTTGCATTTTTCCATGACTTTATCATTCCCATAATTCTGATTTAGCACTGTGGCACCAAACTCCTAAATTATAAAACAAAAATCTTTTTGTTCCTTCTGGGAACTTCCATAGCATTTTGTTTCTCTCTTCTGTGTATCACTTTCCGCTACATATTCTAGTTGTTTTGAAACTTCTCTAGAGTTTCTTCTAGGAAGAACCTGGGGCTAAGCCTTCTGCTTACCATAGTATCTGGACAACAGAAGGTGTTGACAGAAGAACTGATTCTGCTATGACCAGAAGAAAAGGAACCAGGGTCCTGCAGATCTGAAGGGATTTGAAGTGACTTAGGGCCGGCGCCGCAGCTCACTAGGCTAATCCTCCACCTAGCGGCGCCGGCACACCGGGTTCTAGTCCCGGTCGGGGCGCCGGATTCTGTCCCGGTTGCCCCTCTTCCAGGCCAGCCCTCTGCTGTGGCCAGGGAGTGCAGTGGAGGATGGCCCAGGTGCTTGGGCCCTGCACCCCATGGGAGACCAGGAAAAGCACCTGGCTCCTGGCTCCTGCCATCGGATCAGCGCGGTGCGCCGGCCGCAGCGCGCCGGCCGCGGCGGCCATTGGAGGGTGAACCAACGGCAAAGGAAGACCTTTCTCTCTGTCTCTCTCTCTCACTGTCCACTCTGCCTGTCAAAAAAAATATATAAAAATATAAAAATGAAGTGACTTAGATCATTCCTTTAGCCCTCAGCCTCCAAACCTTGCCTGGAGAGAAAGGAGATTGGAGCTTTTCACTCTCTTCTTCTTTGCTGCACCTCAGAGGCTAGGAAGCAAAGTTAGAACTTTTGCAATGTTAAATTTTTAGAGGAAAATGAAATTGCTCCTAACTTATCACATGCAAATACATTATGTCTGGTTTGGAAAGAGAGAGAAATTTGAAGAAACCCATTTTAATTTTCATTATTCCTGGAGTCAAGCTTAAATACCATCAACTCTTAGAACACAGGTGCTGATGAGATTGCTTTATTATACAAAGTCCAAAGGGTTGGCATGAATATGAAATATTTACAAAGCTTGCAAAAAAAAACCAAAATATCATCAAATAATAAACATCAGAATTTGAAATATTAAGAAAGGAAAAAGACAGCAATGGTGGTATCAAATCACAGAATGAGTCATGGGAAGACAAAATCATAAGTTATTAGTTATATATGCCCCATTAAAATTTTTATTTAGCACATATGTTAGCAGACACATATAAAGTGTCCATATTTATAGGCTACAATGAGATGCTTAAGAATATGTATACATTTTGTAGTGTCCCACCAGGGTAAATATATACTTATCTCTTCTTGATCGTTTTTATAGAGGAATACACAGTACATGAGCATTAGCTGAAGTCTCCAATAGAAGCACAGAAGCTCTCACTTCCTACTCCTATCTAACTATAACCAAGTTCTTGTTCATCAGTCTTTGCCCATTCCCATTCCCCACTTGAAAGAGATAAATGTAAACATCACTATTCCCATTTTGTACTCATTTCTCTCAAGCTTACATTCAAAAATATTAATATGTGTATTCTAAAAGAAAATTGATCCTTTTTGTTAGTTCAATAAATATTTACTAAGCACCTACTAGATGTCAGATCAGTATTAAATCCTGACAAGAGAATTGTTAACACAGAGCTCATTGCTTCACAAAGCTTTGTTCTGAGATAATTATAATACAATATAATATTCTTTATTGGGGCTTGTGCTGTGGCATAGTAGATTAAGCTCCATTTGTGGCACTGGCATCCCATATGGTCGCTGGTTTGAATCCTGGCTGCTCCACTTCTGATCCAGCTCCCCGCGAATGAGCCTGGAAAAGCAGCAGAGGATGGCATAAGTGACTGGACCTTGCACCCATGTAGGAGACCAAGAAAAATCTCCTGGCTTCAGATCAGCCCATCTCCAGCTGTTGCAACCATTTAGGGAGTGAAACAGCGAATGGAAGACCTCTCTTTCTGTCTTTCTCTCTCTGTTGTAACTCTGCCTCTCAAATAAATAAATAAAATATTTAAAAATATTGTTTATGGCCGGCGCTGTGGCTTAATAGGCTAATCCTCCGCGGCACCGGCACCCCGGGTTCTAGTCCCAGTTAGGGAGCCAGATTCTGTCCCCGTTACTCCTCTTCCTGTCCAGCTGTGGCCCAGGAGTGCAGTGGAGGATGGCCCAAGTGCTTGGGCCCTGCACCCCATGGGAGACCAGGAGAAGCACCTGGCTCCTGGCTTCAGATGAGCACGGTGCGCCGGCCGTAGTGGCCATTTGAGGGATGAACCAACGGAAAAGGAAGACCTTTCTCTCTGTCTCTCTCACTGTCTACACTGCCTGTCAAAAAAAATATTGTTTATTATCTGTGAAAAACACCTTTTAAAATGAAGATAAGCTTCCCTAATGAGGTACCAAGTCTTTGGAGTTAGGGATCGGAAGGGTGAGCATTATAGCTTGTGTATACTGTCTAAGAAAGAGAAAATACAGTTTTAAAAGGATTGTGAAGAAGGTTTCCATGTGTTTCACTTGGCTGATTGAGACAGAAAGCGACAGTGTTCTTTAACACATTTTGGGGGTCTCCAAGTGAGTGACAGTCCCTTCTGAAGGAGCCATGTTTGAGGCATTTTTATGTCAGTGGCTTCCATTATCAGATTTAAAAGTTTCAATAATTGTACTAAATCAAGATTACGTCCTTAATGTGTTGTCCAATGTGAATTAATGCTATAACTAGTACTCAAACAGTATTTTACACTTTATGTTCTGTGTGGGTGCAAACTGATGAAATCTTTATTTAGTATATACTAAATTTATCTTCTGTATATAAAGATAATTGAAAATGAATCTTGATGTGAATGGAATGGGAGAGGGAGCAGGAGATGGGAGGGGTGCAGGTGAGAGGGAAGTTATGGGGGGAAAAAGCCATTGTGATCCATAAACTGTACTTTGGAAAATTATATTTACTAAATAAAAGTTTAAAATAAATAAATAAATATTAAAAAAAGAAAACGTTTCAAACAGTCATCTTGAAATGCAAGGAAGTGTGTAAATCAACAGAGTATTTGACTTGATTCAGAATTGAGAGTTCTTTTTTGTTAGGGGAATTTCTTTTTATCAGCAATCACACATTTCTACAATATTAACTAGGCATTTATTTGAAAGGTTTTGTTTGCTAGAAAACTAACAGATAGAATTAAATAATGCTATGTTTCTCACACAAAGGCATCTGGATTATTTAGTCAAGTTAAAGATATTTGATGACTGCAACTAGAACTGTAGACTCAATGTCCCTAAAAATTGGTCAGTCTCCTGAAGTTTTGCCCATTAATATAACCCAGTTATTAAAAGCCCTCAAAGGAAACATAAAAAATTTTCTACATTTTAAAATATACTTTTTTACATTTTGGCATGTTGTATATTTGAATTTTCCTTAAAAATGTTTGGTGCAGTTAATATACTCTCTTTTCAGTAGTCCTTCTTATAATTTAATGTTTTCAGAATATCAAACATTATGGCATGTGACTTGAAAAGAACCAAACTATTATTTTCAAACAGTGGTTAATATCTTTAAATTATGGCAGAAGGATAAAAGATATTTGACCAGAGAAATAATAAAAGAAGTGTTTTAAAATTATAAATCTTTAAAGATTAGAATTACAGTAAGTTTGAAACAGATTTATATATATATATATATATATATCTGCATACAGTGAGTTTTGCAAAGTGATTAAACACAATGTCCTTTTTGTTTTATTAAGTTGCATTGCAGTGGAAAACTAATGTAATTTGTATAAAACTAATTAAGCAATTTGTAACCTTAGCCAAGGATTCCATTAGAAGGGACTGATCTGGCACTGAAACACTAGGGAAAAGAATTGGTGCCATTGTGCAAGTAGGATAGTCCACAATTAAAAATCCAAACGTGTATTCCTAGTGTCTGTAACACATTATAAATGGAGTATAAAAAAACAGAAATGCTGCTAACTTAATTTGCATAAAGCGATCATCAGTGTAATTGAATTGATTTTTCTTGAAGTTTTGTTATCTACATTTAAAGTTCCACTTTGATGGAAAATGATTCTTTATCTGTAATCAAGTCTAGAGAAAATAGCAATTTGTCAATTCAGTCTTCCATATCATCACCTGTCTCCTCCATGAATACTTCCTATGCTTGCTTGTTTATATAGGGAAAAGGTATATTACAAGAAACAGAGCATGTTTTTTATCATCTGTGAAAATCCCCAAAATATTCCGACTTTATTTTATGCTAATATCTGGTTTAAACTTGACAAGCTTATTCCGTGAAACTGCTTCCTCACCTGGAAAGTGGAATATTTATTTTGATAAATAAATATTATGAAAATGTTATTGTGCACATGTCAAATCGTCAATAAATATTAGCATTTATCTACCTTAGGTGATTTTACATTGTTAACTTCTGCACTTTTCACATATCATGTGGTTGCTTAGCTTCCAAGTAGGCACAATTAGGACTGAGCTTGAGGGAGTCAGCCTGAGAAAATAAACAATTTTCTTATGGATATACAATTTTCATTGCTCTATTGGTTAAACAAATTTGGTCTCAGTGGACAGCAAAGATAAATCTATTTAATTTACATTACAACAAATAGGGTTTATTTATTTTTAAGATGTATTTATTTATTTGAAAGACAGAGTTACATAGCAGCCAAGGCAGAGAGAAAGACAGAGATCTTCCATTCACTGGTTCACTCCCCAAATGGCTGCAATGATTGGAGCTACACCTATTTGAAATCAGGAGCCAGGAGCTTCTTCTGGGTCTCCTACGTGGGTGCAGGGGCCCAAGGACTTGGGCCAACTTCTACTGCTTTCCCAGGCCATAGCAGAGAGCTGGATCAGAAGTGGGGCAGCCGGGTCTCCAGCCAGCACTGCAGGCAGCAGCTTTATCGGTATGAAGTTTCAGTTATACAAGATGAATGAGTTCTGGAAATCTAATGCACAGTGTGTTGATTACAGGTAATAATCTTGCATTTTGTGCTTGAGTTCTCACCGCACCAAAAAGAAAAGAAAGAAAAGGAAAAATAGCACGCGAAGTGATGGAAATGTCAATTAGCTTGATTGCAGTACTGTTATACAATGTGTACACAAGTTAAAATCAAGTTTATTAATATATTAATATCCAGTTGTACACCTCAATATATATACTTGCTTTTATCAATTGATTGTGTTCCAGTAAAGCTAGAAAGTAAGGAAACGTGTTCAGTGCAGCCCAAGGAAGATGGAAAATACCGTGAAACATGTACCAGAGCATTCAGAAAAGAATAAAGAAGCAAAATTGTATTCATTTCCTAAGTATAACAAATCCCATCTTTGTGATTAAACAGGTTTTAGAATTTCTAAGACACCAGTTCAGATGCCCATGTCTCATATCAGAGTGCCTGGGTTCAATTACTGGTGCTGCCTTTTGGATATATAATGTGCATTGCAGACCCTGGGAAGCAGCAGTGATGGCTCACTCAAGGAATCACCCATATAGGAGAGCTGGACTGAGATCCTGGCTCCCAGGATCAACTGTTCCCTGTCTACCTGTTGTAGGCATTTGGGGAATGAATCAATGAATGGAAGCTCTATTTCTCTGTGTCTCTTTTGGTTACCACCTGTCTCTGGAATACATTTTTAAAAATACCTTCAAAAAGATAAATGCATTTTAGTGCAAAAATTTTTGAAATCTATATATAGTTTTTTTCATAATGTGCAATTTCCAGGAATTTTTGAAGACTCCTCGTATAATAGGGGCTTTTCACATTTATGACCTCATAGGTATAAGCTCTTCCAGGAAAAAGCAAAAAAAAAAAAAAAAAAAAAAAAGAAAGAAAGAAATAACTACATGCTAGAAAGAATATTTATAAAATTATATGATCATCATTCATATCCCTTTCCCAGTAAGTAATCTTTATTCTCTTAACAGCACTGTGTGAAGGAGCAGTCTCAACATTCCCACATAGTATTAATCAGTATCCCAATGTGTTAATCAGTATTCTCACCTTTTCTTTTATGTAGTCATCCTGTTCACATTCAGTTGAGCTCCTTTTTACTGATAAGATATTTATTTATTTATTTATTTGAAAGTCAGAGCTACACCACGGAGAGAGGAGAGGCAGAGAGAGAGAGAGAGAGAGGTCTTCCATCCGATGGTTCACTCTCCAATTGGCTGCAGCGGCCAGAGCTGCGCAAATCCAAAGCCAGGAGCCTCCTCCGGGTCTCCCATGTGGATGCAGGGTCCCAAGGACTTGGGCCATCTTCTACTGCTCTCCCAGGCCACAGCAGAGAGCTGGATCGGAAGTGGAGCAGCCGGGTCCATATGGGATGCTGGTACTTCAGGCCAGGGCGTTAACCCACTGCTTCACAGCTCTGGCCTCAACTGATAAACTCTTAAAAGTGACATCTTCTCTCAATAATAATTCACATAGATGTGTTTGTTTAATTGGCAGATTTTTATAACAAAAATAAGATAGCAAAAAGTTACTGCAAAATGAAATTTTTTGGTTATTTTATTTGTTGCCTCATATGGTGAGCACTAGTCCTCCTTCTGCCCTTGGTGCCTTCTGAAATCTGGGTCCAATTTGTTGTCAACAAAAAAGGAAAACAATGTGTCACCAACCGCTTGCCGTGGTATTGGATTAATTTTACTAGCAGAGAACAGACATTGCTGGGCATCATTTTTGAAGCTGTGGCCTTCGTCAGCAGCAACACATCCTTAAGGAGGGGAACTGCTACCTAAACATCACACACACACTTCCTAGTTTCCATGAGACCTGCTAGTTCAATATTACTGTAGTCTTCCCTTTTTGGCATAATAATACCCATGGTAATCTTTTCTTATCACATTGGTAAGGCCTTGTATTTTATACTTGTCCATAAGTACTATAGATGTACCTAGAACCCAGCACATACTCTAGTACATATGATTTAATACTTGTTGCACTCAAGATTGCACAAATAAATTATGAAAAATGATCCAGATTTGTTATTTTTCCCATCTCCCCAAGAAATAGTTTCCTATGTTTAAATTAATACATTTTCAGGCTCATAATAAGTGCCATCTAGCTATGTACAATTCTACTTAAATATTCCCTTGATTTGACTTGTCATTTTTTCATTTAGTGCACGATCCAACAACTGGAATGAGAATAACTTGATTTCCTATCAAGACTAAGGGCTTATAGGCTGCTTGGTGTCCCATTCCTAAATCATGGATGTTTTCTAAAGATTTTATTTATTTATTTGTGAGGTAGAGTTACAGATAGAGAGGGAAAGAGAAAGAGAAAGGTCTTCCATCCACTGATGGCCACAATGACTGTAGCTAGGCTCATTCTAATCCAGGAGCCAGGAGCTTCCTTCAAGTCTCCCAAGTTGGTGTGTGGGCCCAAGCACTTGGGCTGTCTTCCACTGCTTTCCTAGTCCACAGAAAAGAGCTAGATGAGAAGAGGAGCAGCCATGACAAGAACTGGCACCCATTTAGGATACCTGTGCCACACAAAGCTCAGTCTATTATGCCACAGTGCCAACCCCTAATCCACTTATTTTTTAAAAATGTATTATTTCAAGTAAATTAGAAATATTGGTATCTACACCAGAAAAATGAAATTCAGACATTTGCAACAAAATGGAGGAATCTGGAAAACATCATGCTGGAGTGAAATAAGCAGTCCCAAAGGGACAAATATCATATGTTCTCCCTGATTGGTGACAACTAACAGCACCTAAAAGGAAACCTGTTGAAGTGAAATGGACACTATGAGAAACAATGACTTGACCAGCCCTTGTCCTGACTGTCAAGGGACAGCTTACTATTTTATTCCTTTTAGTATTTTTTTGTTCTACTTAATACCATTGGTTGAACTCTTTAATTAACATACAATTATTCTTAGGCATTTAAATTTAACAGAAGAGTGATCTCTGTTAAATATAAGAGAGGGAATAAGAGAGGGAGATGTACAGTTCAGCACATGCTCACGCGGACTTACTCCTAATGGTAGAGCTGGAGATGTGGCAGGGGATTCCAATTCAATCTCATAAAGGTGGCATGCATCAATGCCATCTTACTAGTCAAAGTGATAAGTTTCAGTTCATAATTGATCATAATGATAGGATTAAGTGTCAAAGGGATCACATAAACAAGACTAGTGTCTGCTAAAACTAACTGATAGAATTAAAAAGGAGAGAACAATCCAACAGGGAAGCGGGATGCACAGCAGACACATAGAATGGCAGATGTCCTAAACAGCACTCTAGCCTCAGAATCAGCCCTTAAGGCATTTGGATCTGGCTAAAAAGCCCATGAGAGTTTCTCAGGCATGGAAAGCCAAGACACTGTGGCAAAAAAAAAAAAAAAAAAAAAAAAAAAAAAAGAAAGAAAACCTAAATGAAAGATCTCTGTGAGTGAGATCCCAGCGGAAAGAACAGACCATTAAGGAAGGAGGTACCTTTCTCTGAAGAGAGCAGAGAACTTCTACTTTGATTATGGCCTTGTCTAAATAAGATCGGAGTTTGTGTACTCAAGAGGCTTCCATAGCCTTGACACCTCATGACAAGATCCTCGGGTGATTACTGACGTCATAAATAAGAGCGTCAATTGTTAAATTAACAACAGGAGTCACTGTGTACCTACTCCCCATGTGGGATCTCTGTCCTTAATGTGTTGTACTATGTGAATTAACAGTAAAACTACTACTCAAACAGTACTCTATACTTTGTGTGTCTGTGTGAGTGAAGTCTGTTGAAATCTTTACTTAGTATATACTAGTTGATCTTCTGTATATAAAGATAATTGAAAATGAATCTTGATGAAGAATGGGATGGGAGAGGGAGTGGGAGATGGGATGGTTGTGGGTGGGAGGGAGGTTATGGGGGGGAAAGCCACTATAATCCAAAAGTTGTACTATGGAAATTTGTATTTATTAAATAAAAGTTAAAAAATTAAAAAATGTATTATTTCAAGTCAAATAAAAAATATTGGTATCTACACCAGAAAAATTTCAAAATGTTATTTGCTTTAACTTTTTATTTTAAAAAACATTTACTTATCTTAAACACAAAGATGGATATCTTTCATTCACTGGTTCACTCCCCAAATAGCCACAAGATCAAGAGCTGGATCAGATCAATGCCAGGAGCCGGCAACTGAATTCCAGTCTCCTGCAAGGATTGAGGCCATCATCTGCTGCCTCCAAGGGTGTGCATTAGCAGTACAGTGGAATAGGGAGCAGAACAAGAACTCAAACTAGGCATTCTGAAACAGGACATGAATATCAATTGCAGTATCCTGAGTACTGTGCCAAATACCATACATGTTATTTATTTTTTAAAAAAATCCAAGGTTGCTTAATGCATATATAAGCTTGAAATTAATGTATCAATGACTATTGTGTTTATAAACCAAGAATTTTTTAACTTAAAATCTTGTTTTTCATTATGAAAATAAGGAAAATTAACAAATATGTAAAGACTTCGACAATATTTTAGCTGTGGGTGGGTCTATGCTGAAAAACTTTCTCAAAGATATACTAACCATTTAATATCCTCTACATGTAATAAAACATCACATTGTAGCTCATCAACATATACAATTATTATCTATCAGTTAAAAACAAAATGAAAACCTTAAAAGATAGTGGCATTAAACCACATAATTACAGAGTTGAATTGAAGTAGTTTCTTCGACCATAATTGCAAAATTATTTAAATGTGATAGAATATTGTGTAAGAAAGCATAAACTACAAAATCTTATATTTAATAAAAGCTTTTTTCCAGTCCAAGATTGCATAACAAGAACAGGTAAAATAGATGATAGATACAAAGATGATGTAACCTCACACTCTAAATGAAATAAGAATCAGATAATAAGCAAAAGATTCATTAATGATGCTTTTCAAAAACATATGGGTGAGAGAATAGAAGCAAAACATTCATCTCTTCTACTTACTACTGGAAAACTTTAAAAGTGGAAGAAAACCTTTAGCTCATGGGACAAGATACAAAATGCAAAGAACAGAATGGGAGTATAAATACTGTGAGTGGATGTATACAAACAAAAACTGGGACATCTGTTACCATAACACGTATGAATGCTCTCATTCTTCTGTCAGAAGACAGACTCTTAGCTTGGGTCCATGAACACAAACAAAAATGTACAGTTTTAAAAATAGGCACATCTAAATAAGTTGTTTGAAAAGCTTAAAGGAGAAATATATATGAAAAAGAACATGCAGTGAAATAAAGTAGGAATCTTAAGAGGAGTGACTAGCAATATTCAGGGAAAACAAATAATAATGAAATTTTTGAAATATTGCTTTATAAAAACATTTCCATAACAGATCAGTGTTTATGGATATAATAACATTAATACTGAGTGAAAAGATTTAGAAATACAAGAAACATCAGTAAGAACAATATAACAGTACTCAGAAAATTGGGTCAAAGTGAATTAGAATGTAAAGGACTAACTATATGGAAATCAAATGTTTGAGAATAAAATTTTACTCAGAGAACTTCTAAAGGGATAGAAAAATGTGCTGCAATTGAGGATATTTAGAAACTAATACTTTCAAACTATGTGAAAGTATGATAAAAGCTTTTCTCAGAATCAAATTCATAGCCAGAAGTGATTTTTATCTAAATAAAAGCAAGGAAGTAGTCAAAATATAGAACATAGGTAAGGAATAGAAAAAAGGAGTAAACAAAAATAACTTAATAGATAAATAAATAACACAAACCATTAGTTTAATAGAATAGAATTTGAACAAAAAGATTTACAATAACTATATTGCTAAGTTGCTATAATTTATATATAACTAAATTGCTATAATTGAAAAATAACAATGAAAAGATAGACTAAGAGAGGGCTTAAAATACAGGCATGGAGAATTCAAAATCATTACAAAATACTATATATATATATATATAGAGAGAGAGAGAGAGAGAGAGAGTGAGGTAGAAATGCATTATATAAATCATTAATCATTGATCATTATATAAGTCATTGAATCATTAAAACAATCCATTAAATCACAGTTAAAAACAGATTTTCCTTCTTCATTTTAGTAGCCACCCTAACTCTTATTGTAACAATGCAGGCAATAATAGTAAAAATCAAATAGACAGAAGGTAGAGATTTTAATATTTCAAAGACCCTTAAGAGAGTATTATACTGAAAGAATGAAACAAAAAAAAGTAATGAAATTATTTGTGCATTTTCCCCCTGAAATAGAATTCATAGTATTTCTGAAATCTTTTTCAAGTTAAGGATTCTGAAGATAAATGACATTTAAAATAGTAGTAAAACTTAGTGAAACAAAAAATAAAAATGGTATTATGCCTTTTAAAATTCCATATAAGCCTTAAATATTTTCATACTATTTATAATCATAGATACACTTGAGTTTCTCAGAGTTCACCCTTAGGTGACCAGACCATACAGTGAACAAACCTGAATGCGAAAAGTCATTACTGAAGTAGATATTCAGCCACAAGTAGATCTGGACTCTGAGAAGTTTTACCCAGTGTTTTGCCACTTGAAAGCCAATACAGCAATAATAAATTTAGTTTTGACCTAATGTGTAAAAAATAATTAGACTGTGTCATATCTAAAAGAGCCTTGGGATGACCAGAAAAAAATCTGATCATTCTGAAACATATTTTGAAATATACTATAGTAAGACAAGTTTCAAGATTAGTTTTGAAGTTCCACAATGAATTCTTTAGCCATTCAAATACATGGTGCTCTTTTTAAATATTTACTTCAAAGTTTTCATTTCTAAACATTAACTTTATGAATAGAGAAATATTAAACATCCAAATACAGACATCCCATGTTTTCCATCTGTGAAGCATTTCAAGTTTTCAGGGGTTCCATAAGTAATATATAATTTATACAGGAGCTAGACAGATGCCAAACCTCTGTCTGCAGAGACAACTTTTTCAGCAGAAAGAAACAGAGCTTACTAAGAGGTTTCCAAGCCTGAAAGTCCAAGAAGTTGGGTTGAAACTTGACCTTTGTAAAACTGAAACCACTGGGTAATATTTAAAAGCAAAATGTGGGCTTTAAATAACATTTCCCATGCTGACTACAGAAAAACGGAAACAATTTCTGGGTGTCCAGGCAGGACATCTAAAGACTTTAGCAAATGGTAAATCACAAATCAAGTCGAACGTGGGACCAAGGATAAAAATACAATGTATTTTTATAGAAAAAGTGTGAGAGTTTTCTTAAGTCTTTAAGCTCCGGGAAGACTACTTTCCTAAGTCTTAGGATACACATCAGAGGCAAGGTATATTATTCAGACTTTTCTCCTCCAAAGTGAAGACTTTCGTGTTCCAATGACATAAATCGAGATTTTCTTTTTCAAAAAGTCTTTTAAAACTCACATTTTAAGCAAATATATTTTGCCACGGTTAGAAGTAAAGTGCTATCAGCTGTCGTAGAGTAGTATATACAAGGCTCCTGTTATTGACAGTCTGAATGTCACTCATGTCCCTTGTTACTCTGCCCCACCCACAAAAACAAAAGTTCACCATTATAGTAAATTTAATGATGCTGACCAAAGCCCATCTGTTTCCTCTTCACTCCTAATAAATTAGATTTGTATTTGAAGATATAGGAAATTAGAACTGGAGGTATCCATGAAATTGTCTCAATGATGCTTTATCATCAAGGGTCTCTAAATGCTAGTGGAACAAATGAATTGAGTCCAAGAAGAATCAAATAAGTTGATTTAAACACTGATAAATATGTTTGATTTTCCTCTTGCTTTGCTCATTAATGCTGAACACTTGTTGAAGAGTTGAGCATTTCTTCTGTTGACCTTTTCTGGTTCGAAATGGGGAAAGTGAAAGGGGAGTCTCAGAGCAACAGTTTGGGGAACACACAGTTAGCTCAGCACTTAAGACACCTGCATCCCACCCAGGAATGTTTAGGCTCAGTTTTTGGCTCCATCTCCTGACTGTAGTTTCCCGCCAATACACAGACCCTGGGAGGCCCAGATAATGGCTCAAGTTATTGGGTTCCTGCCACTCACATGGTAGATCTGGATTGTGTTCCTGGTTCTGGTATGGCCCAGCATCAGTCATTGCTGGCATGTGTGCTCTAAATAAATACATAAATAAATAATTTTTTAAATGACAGCTTTCTTCCTATCCTGGTCACTGCTCTTAAGCACCCAATCCCAATGTCACTGAGGACTGATCCTTTTGGAAAAGTCTACATGCCACAGCCATCTCTACTGTTGTACTTCCACTCTGGGCTATTAGCTTCTCGCAACCTGGCTATTTGTCTCAGTCAGAGCCCTCTGGCCCTGAGACTATTACACTCAGGAAAGACACAATCATGGAATGAATGTTATGGGCAGAATGTTTGTCTCCCCAAACCCTCAATGTTACTGTATCTGGAGGGAGGTACCTGGGAGATTATAAGGTTTAGATGCATATCCTTATAAGAGGAAGAAAGACCAGAGAGTTCTCCCCTCCCTCTCCCTACCTTTAGCTCTCTGCCTCTCTTTCTCATTCCCTCTCCTTCTCGTTGTCTCTTCTATCCATCTATCTCCCTCCTCTCCACCACGGCCAATCCCTGTCCTGTTTCTCTCCCTCTCTCTGCTGCTTGAGGACACAGTGAGAAGACAGCCAAGTCAAGAACCAGGAGCTGACTCTGGTAGCACCTTGACTTCAGACGTCTGGCCTCCAGAATGGTGAGAAATAAACCTGTTGTTTAAGCCACCTGCTTTATGGGGTTTTGTTATAGCAGCCGGAGCTCAATCATTAGACTTCCCCTAGTGCCAGCCAAGAGCGTTTCCTTTCTCCCAGTTTTGAGCCTTGTAGTCAGTGCTTTGAGGGCCAAGGAATGACCTTTATTTTCCCAGTAACTACCAGATGGGGCCTCCAAGTATCCAAGACATTCCTTCTCATCACCAGTCCCCTCTAATCAGGGATGCCTGTTACACATGATGGACAAACCAAAAAAAAAAAAAAAAAAGAATACGAATCTTCAGGTTCTACTTATGTTTATATGGAATATAATGGAAACATGAGTTATACAGCTGAGCTGTAAGTTGGAAATTAACTCTGCTGCAACAATTTCTTCCATAGCTGGGAAAACTGAATCTGAAAAACATTAAGAGCTTAACCAAATTCACAATATCAGGGTAGAAATTGGCATGGAAATAATACTGAAAATCTGTATTGTTCATATCACTTGATGCCTTAAATAAACATTTTTATCATGTGAAGCACAATAAAAAGGCAAAGATAATTTTTTCAAATTACACAAACATACATAAGCCTCATTCTGTCTCCTAAGGTCTTGGAAACATTGATATCATCATGAATGCTTAATATTTTGCCACATGCTAAGACTGCGGCATGACAAATCAAAGCCATAATAGTAACCTTAGCTTCTTGTTCTTCCAATTTAAATTGTCATCTCCTAAACCAAAAGTCTTCCACATCAAGTGAAGTAAAAATTAGCAGACACGCTTGTCCTCCATTTGAGGATGGAGAGATAAACATGAGCATTCATGCCATAAGCATAATACAGTCCATTTGGAGAAACTGACAGCTGCTCAAGTCTGCCAGAGGGAAATATGCTAGGATCATTTCTAAACTGCCATAATATGAAATTAAAGTCTTGAAATCAAACAAAGGAGGTAGGGTCATTTCTCTTGGAAGAATCAAGGGAATGGCATGTAATATACTCATCTCAAATGGCGAGTAGGATTTAGACAGAAAGAAACTGAGGAATGTATGGAAATGAAGGAAATGCTATGAGCAAGGAAGGGCACAGAGGCAGACAAAAGCAGGACTTTCCAGAACAGTGACTGCCCATCAGTGTGGTGGAAAACAGTGGAGAACGGATGGGGCGCTGGGCTGTTAGAGCACTGGGAAGGCAGACCAGAGCCAGCCAGGTCTCACAGGGCTTGTCATTGCATGATAAGAAATTCATTTCAGGCCGGCGCCGCGGCTCACTAGGCTAATCCTCCGCCTAGCGGCGCCGGCACACCGGGTTCTAGTCCCGGTCGGGGCGCCGGATTCTGTCCCGGTTGCCCCTCTTCCAGGCCAGCCCTCTGCTGTGGCCCGGGAGTGCAGTGGAGGATGGCCCAGGTGCTTGGGCCCTGCACCCCATGGGAGACCAGGAAAAGCACCTGGCTCCTGGCTCCTGCCATCGGATCAGCGCGGTGCGCCGGTCGCATCGCGCTGGCCGCGGCGGCCATTGGAGGGTGAACCAACGGCAAAGGAAGACCTTTCTCTCTGTCTCTCTCTCTCTCACTGTCCACTCTGCCTGTCAAAAAAAAAAAAAAAAAAAAAAAAAAATTCATTTCAGTTTCAAAGGCAGAGGAGAGCCAAGAAAAGTGATCCTCAGCAGAGTAGTGAAAAGGTCTGTATGGATGACAACGTTACAATGTTTCACATAAGCAAATAATGAAAACAAGAGATTGTTAGTCTCCGAGTATTCATTTAAAAATTCAGACTTTCAATATTGTAGTTTATTACCTGTTATCAGTGAAATTTTATCACCAGAATTATCTTTTATTGCGATTTGTTTAATCATTTCAAAATCTACCGGTGTTTTCACTTGTTGGCTGCCAAGATTGTTTTTTTTAGCTCTTGCTACGGTCCTCACTTAACAGCTCCTTGGCTGCCTTTCTCCATTCATCCATCACACTGGTAAAGTCCATCCAAAATTCTGTAGCACATCTCATTTTTTCCATTTCTTGTAATCCTCATATTACATTGGCCTCTTGTACACCTGAAAATTAGATTCAAGTAATTTCTGGTTCTGATGTTTCAAGTACGTCACGCCTGTATGCTTTCAAAGCGCCCTTCCAGACCCACATCTCTCTCAGCTTGTGGAAACTGCTTTTAGGTAGCTTCTTGGGGCTGGGTCCAGCCTGACTGAAAATGGAAGAGTGAGGGTCCTCTGAGATATGCCTTTGAAACTGAGTGGAAGACTTTGGATTAATCCTGGGTATTAAACTGACCTCTGTATTCCCCACCTCATGCTCCCATAAATGTCTTTAATGGATTTTAAGTCATTTCATCTAATTATTTTACATTCTAAGGGCAGTGAAAAGTAGCAAAGTATTTTGATTTCATAGATAATACCTCAGTGAAATGTGTAAATCCTTGTTTTAATAGAGGAAATCCTATTTCCGTAGATAAATCCCTCCTGAAATACATTGTTACCCTTTCCTCTCTCCTTCCCTGTCCTCCTACTCTGTCCTGTATTTCATCTCCAGGTAATTGTTCCAAATGGCTCCTCCAGCACTTCTACATTCCACTGTTTTAAAGATCAGAAGGCATTCCTTAGCTAACTGTGCTTGCTTTAGAGATGGAGGTGCTATCTCCCCAGCAGGGAAGTTATTAGTATTTTAATCTTACGTATGAAGATAATTACAAATCTAGCATGGAAGCCCCAAACTCCCAAAACTTAGTACACTGAGAAAGTTAGACCCTTGATTTAAAATCAGTTTTAAGGAGACCATGATTCTCTGTCTTGCCTTGGAAATGATCTTAGCTCCTGGCTAAGAAATCAATTACATCATATCAATTAGCTCAAGGACAGGAAAGTCTGTCCAAGACCTGGCTGACCCAGCATTTAGAAGGAATCATTTTTGGCACGATGAGTCTTTCACATAAATAAGCTATCCTCAAAACCACTGCAGACTCCTATCTCTTTGTTAAATCGTCTTGCCTCAGTTCCTTATTTAACAAATGCTACTTGGGTAGAAGTTAGACCCATTTTCTGCATTAAGAAAATATCCAGTGTTCTTATGTCTCATAAGTTATAGTTATATCTAAGTGCTTGCAAAAGATGTATCATTCTTGGTTTCTTCTTTAAAGTTAATTAAGTTTCTGGAAAAAAAAAAACACTTAAGAAAAAAGAAGTGAAATCAACTTTGAGATGCAATGACTTTGAACAGCCCGTGTCTTGACTGTGGAGGAACAGTATTTCTTTTTTTTTTTTTTTTTTTTTGTAAAATTTGTTGAACTCTTTACTTAGTATAGAGTCAACCTTTTGTATATTGAGTTAATTGAAAATAGATCTTAGTAAAAAATCAGACTGGAAATAGGAAAGGGAGGATGAGGAGGGGTGGGAGTGTGCATGGGAGGGTGGCTACCGTCTGAAGAATCATTAAGCTGTATTTATGAAATTCATGAAGCTTGTATTCCGTAAATAAAATTTTTCTTTGGGAAAAATTTTAAAAAAGAAAGAAAATATTCAGTTAAGCAAACATTTTTGAAAGATATCTGTTCATAGACTAGTAGTACATATGACTTGATTATTTATTTTTCCTCTGCAATTTAGTACCATTTTACACAACTGCATTACATATTATTATAAATGTGGCCTTCACTTCCAGGCATCCTGGACTTCAAAGAATATTACTATCTTTGCATTAAAATCATCTCAGCCATCCCTTTCTAAAATGGAACTCGCCTGAATTTTTGGCATTATCTATGCTGACAAAAAATTGTGTAGACATTCATGCACAGGAATAAGAAAATGATTTATTTGTACAAGGTAAATAGGAGATGAATGGTTTTATGGAAAGTTGTCTGGCTTTGAAACTAGAGACCAAAATTTAGTCTTCATCTGGCCTTTGACTACTTACAGGGTTTAGGGAAGTTAGCCAAGCTTCATTGATTACTTAAAGGGTTTAGGCATCTCTTCACGTGAGATATGGAATACTACTACAATGATGTGAAAAATACACAATGTTACAAACGTACTATCTCAGAGAGAGCTTAAAACATGTCATTAAAATATTAGTTATTTTCCCTTTCTCAGGAGGTAAGAACATTTTATTTAGATCTCACACATCCACTAGAAGTGACCATGGTTTCAACAATTATGCACTATTGTCAAGTTCATGACAGATAAAAGGAATCCGATTACTTTTATTAACCTTAAACACATTTTGTCAACCAAAATTTATAAATATATGTCTCTACGCATGCTATATTTCCCTTATCCAATTAGTATAGCATGTATGGGGGTGAATTTTACTAAGCCTCAGGTTGTTTTTCTCATTAAAGCAAACGAAGCTATTGCCTGATTATGTGTCTAGCATGTACTTGGACATAAATGAGCTCATCTCTTTTTTTTGGAATATTTTATGTCATGTTTCAGAATCTCTCTCACAGAAATTACCAAAAGGAGGATTTAATGTTAAATCTAAAGTTAAACCCCAAAATAACTTAAGAAGGGCCAGTCAAAAAGAAAGCAAAAATGTAAAATGTGGGATAAAAAGTATAATGAGGAGGTGAAAAGAAAAGTGAAATGAGTCAGAGGAAATTCATAAAATTGGAGATAGGGGTTGATCCTAGCTTTAGATACATGAATGTGAATCTACCTGTGGCTCCAATCCAGGCTGATGGCTGATTTAGCAGGGCATGCGATACTCCCACATCAACCTACGAAAGCAAATGATGTGAACAGAAAGATCCGGTACTTTAATAATTATTCAATAAATTCCTGTGTAATGTGCCTCAACTGTGTGCAAGTCAGTCTCATTCACAAGGCAGAATATTGTGAACACTTATAATGGAGTATATATTAAAGAAAGACTGGCAAGAATCCAATAGATGAGACATAAAAAGGAAAAAAAAAAACCCTGAATCTGTTTCTTTAACAAATTTACAAAAGGTGAGTGTTTTGCCATGACTTTGGCTATATCAAAAATTGAAAAACTATCTGCTTACAAGATTTTGGCTTGAACTTTTAAAAAGTTCCTATTGATAAATCTACTCTCAAAATTATTGTTTGTTTAGAAAATCTTACATGTGTTGGATGTACTAAAGGAATGGTGAAATCATATGCGTGTTGCACTAGGCAATTTAAAACTTTCCCCAAACGTTTTTGGTTCTATAAAATCTAAAATTATTTTCTTAGAAAATATCAAATGCTTGTTTACACCAAAAACAAACAAAAAAACATGAAGCCATGTTTCCAATGTCTTTTATTTAATTCGTATTGCTTTTTAAGAACCTATTGTTGTACTAAAAGACTTAGTTTCTTTACTGACACTAAGAAGTTTTTCTTTAACACAGCAAGGAAGAATTTCAAGACCGGTATATATAATACTTAATATTTATATTATATATATATATATATGTTGTTCATGTTAATTTCAAGTTAATTTGAAATTTATAAATTTTTCTGGAAAGAAAGTAAAATATTCATATAATTTTCTCAAAGACCCCTATCTTCCTCAAGCAAGAAGTAAGTCTGGGTAAAAATCTCATTCAAATGAACTTATTTAAAAATTATAACAGGGAAAAATGTACCCATTATGAAACTATAAAATGATACCTTATCACTTAAGAGCTTCATTTAACTCTAATCAAAAGAAAATAGATTTAGAGAAATACAGTCCTATATATACAAAAACATTTTGCACTGAAAAATTTTAATTCAGATAGTAATACCAAAACTGGGCTTATGGTAGTTATAAATTGTTTTCTTTCTATATCCTTGAATGAACTATCTATTCCCACTTGATTCATTGATTCAGGAAACCATTTTTGGACAAATTCTACATATCAAAAACATTATGGACTTTAGAACCATGGAATTGGCAGAAAGGAAGTTTCTGCTCTTGTATAGTTGACATTACAGTGGAAGGCAGCCAGTCATTAATAAAATTATCTCAGAAGAAAATAAAACAAACAATGGAGTACATAGTTACGATGGGAGAAGGTTCACTTAGCTCTTGTCTAATGAGGAGGTGGTAATTGATCTGAGATTTCAATACATCCGCCATGAGAAGATTTGAAGGCAGAATTTCATTTGGCAGAAAGAAGTGTAAAAGGCACTTAGCAGGAATGATCTTGGTTTACTCTTGTGGTAGATTATGGAAGGGTAAACGTTTAGACACCTTTCCAACATCTGGGTTGGGTTGCAACTATAATGACCACAAAAGTGTTAGAATTAAGCCTGTGCCAGACCTGGGCTAATCTCTCAGAGGACTGGTAGTGTCTGCCTGATTTCTTAGAACACTGAATGAAAGTGTAACGTCCATTAACCCCTAGGGAGAAAACATGGCGAAGGTCTGAGACTAAAGCAGATACAAGCAGATGCAAATTAGAGAGATCTCACTGAGCACAGCCTTTCTTCAAACCTAATCATGGCTCCAGTCACACAAGAGAATCTATTTTGGATCCCTAATCCAAAGGCCAATAGAATGCATGATGCATAGAGAAAGAATCACTCCATCAAGGAATACTGAAATTCTTGACTCACAAACAGAAATCGGTTTAAGGCACTACATTTTGGAGAGGCTGGGCATTCAGGAAAGGGTGTAACTGGAACATCCTCTGGCAGACCAATAAGCTAGCAGCATGATGCACAAAAGAGGCCCTGGTCTAGGATAAGGCCAGATATTTCATTCTGGGTGCATGTGAATAATGAAATGAGAGAGATGGTGACTTTAATCAGTTATACACATTTAAAAGCATATCCTTGGGGCCGGTGCCATGGCACACTAGGTTAACCCTTCTTTACCTGAGGCGCCGGCATCTTATGTGGGTGCCGGTTCTAGTCCCAGTTGCTCCTCTTCCAGCCCAGTTCTCTGCTGTGGCCCGGGAGGGCAGTGGAGGATGGCCCAAGTGCTTGGGCCCTGCACCCCATGGGAGACCAGGAGGAAGCACCTGGCTGCTGCCTTTGGATCAGCACAGCGCCGGCCATAGCAGCCATTTGGGGGGGTGAACCAACTGAAGGAAGGCTTTTCTCTCTGTCTCTCTCTCTCATTCTGTCTGTAACTCTGCCTGTCAAATAAATAAAAAAATCTTTTAAAAATTATTTTAAAAAGCATATCCTTGCAATTTTTCAGAAAACGGAATTTAGTGAGTCCAGAGTAAAAGCACGAAGAATAGCTTTTGCATGATTTTTGTACTGGTGTGGTTACCATATTTAATTCTCAACATACCTGAGCAGGGAATTGTCTTTATTTCACAAATGAACATGTTGGAGAACAAGAAGTTTAGATAATGTGCACAGGGTTGCATAAGTAGTCAAAGATGAACGTGGAGAGATCAGATTGTTGGTTTGTATCAAATGTGGTTACACAATCAAGTAGGAGGACAGAGCATGACCGCTGGACTTGAAAGGATAGATAGAAATCATCGGTTCCCTTAAAGGTGCGTATTTTTGCGTTTTTTATTTTGTTGTTGAAGAAACTCTGCTTAGAGCACAATAAAGAAAAGAGAAAGAGCACAAAGAAACAAAAGGATGGGTGATCTTTTTAAGAAGCTGCTTTAATGAAGTGTACCTGTGGTTTTAAAATAAGTGTCCTTTTATGTTTGATGAAAGATGACTGAGAGGATGTTTATAAGCCATCAGAAACCATTTGGTACAGGGAGAAACTGAAGCCACAAGAGACATAGAAACTACGGGAGACTTACAGGAGTAAAGGTTCTGAGTGCGTGACAGTGGACAGTTTGCCTTCAGATTGGATCTCAGAGTTGTTTCTCATCTCAGCTGAGCGGAAGCAAACCAGCTTGGAGTCAGTGAACATCAGTTTGAAAATCGGTGAGAATATGAGGCCCGTCTTGTCAGTGTGTCTATAACTTACAATATATAGTGTGTTTTCTGATAATTATGTACAGTCTGAGACCAAAGGCCAGAGTTGGGGGGACGATATGAAGGAGAGAAAGCATAGAATGAGTATTTCTTAGAATGTGTAAAAGGAATTTACTAAAAAAATTGGAGAATCACTAATCAGTGCTGTATATCATCTAAAATTTATGGCCATAGTTGAATGTGAGAATATTTAGAAGAATTATTTTCTCCAGTGAGTTGAGCCTAGGGCTGGGGCTTTTCTGGGTTAATGTAGTAACACAAGATAGAAGAAATGTTTAAAAAGAAGTTTTTATAGGACGGACCATGAAATCATGAACTATAACTCTGTGTAGTAAAAAGAGTCAGAGTTGGGGTTCCAGGAAGAGTTGAAGAATTGTGGGTGTAGGGGTAATAGATTAAGTAAGTTAATGGACAGGAGACTGTGGCCAGGGACTCATAGTCATTATCTATTAAGAATTTAGTGAAAGACCATAGGAGTGGGAAACTGAAACAATTGAAGAAAAAATACCATTGTAGAACAAGAAGTCAAATGTGGAAAGACTAACAATTTGGGTAGTCCGTAAGTGGGGTAGCCATCAGCAGAAATTATGATAGGAGTTGTAATAAAAAGAAAATCAATGAGCCAGATACTGAAGTATTGTGGGATTTTTTTTTTGTCAATACAAACATTTTTATCTCTCCTTCCCATAATGTAGGGTATTCAAAGATAAATTTTTTGATTGATTTTGGTCTTAATTACTATCCTTAAGTATACAATGTTAAATTTAGGCTATGATCATTTAATGTGATTTGGATAAATAAATTAGTTGCTAACAATTTTAAACATAAGAAACCATCCTAATTTCCTACATAGATGATTTTCATATAAACTTTATAAAAACATAATTCTGTAATGTATTTACTGTAATTTCTTCTGCCTGTGACTATGCTAAGGAATCATGCACTTTCAAATCTTACATTTAACTTTTTAAAATCCATTCTGAGTTGATTCTTGTGTGTGCTAGGAGAGGCCACTTTCATTCTTTTACATGCTGATATCCAATTTTTCCAACATCATTTGTTGAAAAGTATATCCTTTTCCATTGTGTATGCTTGGCACCCTTGTTGGGGGCTTTTTGTTCTGTTCTGTTAGTCTCTACATCTGCCCTCATGTCAGTGTTCCAATTACTATAGTTTTATAATATATTTTGAAATTAGGAAACATGATGTCACCAGGTTTATTTTTGTTTCTCAGAATTGTTTATGTTATTTATGGTCATTTGTAATTACATACAAATTAGAGAATTGCTTTTATTATTTCTGAAAACATCAGTCTTTAACAATTGTAAAATGGTGGAGACATTTTGTCAACAATTGCATTAAAATAAACTTCAATGAGTTTAATGGCCTTCCACTTGATAATTCTAATTTCTACCAAGGTGTTTCATTCTATAGCTGTGTGAAACACATGAAAAACAGTTTTTAAAACCACCTATGTCTGGCCAACGCCCTGGCTCACTTTGCTAACCCTCCACCTGCTGCGCCGGCACCCCGGGCTCCAGTCCCAGTCGGGGCGCCAGATTCTGTCCAGGTTGCTCCTCTTCTAGTCTAGCTCTCTGCTGTGGCCCGGGAGGCAAAGGAGGATGGCCCAGATGCTTGGGTCCCTGCATCCACATGGGAGACCAGGAAGAAGCACCTGGCTCCTGGCTTCAGATCGGCGCAGCAACAGCCATAGTGGCCATTTGGGGAGTGAACCAACGGAAGGAAGACCTTTCTCTCTGTCTCTCTCTCACTGTCTATAACTCTACCTATCAAATAAAAATAAATAAATAAATAAAACCATCTATGTCTGCCATCTTTGTTTTCTCAACTGTTTTCTAATGCAAGTAACTAACACTTCACTTTCCAGGATAGTTTATGGGACATTCACTGACAAAATGCTAACAATGCCTTGGACAGGCATTGCTAGGCATGACTACTCACTCCTTTGTAATGTCATATTAAGAAAGGTTAGGAACTCAACTTACCTCATCTGAACCTTACTCAGGCCACTAGTTGGCGTAATCAATGGGAGTCTGTAGGATAATTATAGAGAGGATTGACACAAAATATATACAAAAGACAGAAGCTAAGGATTTGCATAGAACATAGAATAATCTGAAGGCTTTTTTCCTGAGCTTTATTATAAAATGTAAATCTAAAACAATTTATTTCACTGTTTGCTAACATTTCATTGATTATTTAATATATTCTTTCTTTCTTTTTTTTTTTTTTTTTTTTTGACAGGCAGAGTGGACAGTGAGAGAGAGAGACAGAGAGAAAGGTCTTCCTTTTGCCGTTGGTTCACCCTCCAATGGCCGCCGCGGCCGGCGCACCGCGCTGATCTGATGACAGGAGCCAGGTACTTCTCCTGGTCTCCCATGGGGTGCAGGGCCCAAGCACTTGGGCCATCCTCCACTGCACTCCCTGGCCACAGCAGAGAGCTGGCCTGGAAGAGGGGCAACCGGGACAGAATCCGGCGCCCCGACCGGGACTAGAACCTGGTGTGCCGGTGCCGCAAGCTGGAGGATTAGCCTAGTGAGCCACGGCGCCAGCCTTATTTAATATATTCTTTCTACAAGGAACTAAACATAAGGCAAGAAAACATTAAATGAAAAATTAAATTCAAGTCCTTAGTTCTCAAGAAAGTTTATGGTGATCATTTAATGCACATCTTTGCGGACAGTTGCTATCGACCCCAAAGGCCACAGCAATATCACATCAGTAAAGCAACATATAAAAATAAGTTGAAGAAGCAGAAATATCTTTTTAAAAGAATTCTTTTTTAAAAAAGAAGATATATTATGCATTTTATTAATGTGAAAGGCAGAGAGAGAGAGAGACATGCACAAAAATCTCCATTCCATTGGTTCATTCTCCAAATGCCTGCAAGGGCAAGTACTAGACCAGGCTGAAACCAAGAGCCAGGAACTGAATTCAGGTCTCCCATGTAGGTGGCAAAGATCTAACTCTTTGAGATGTCACCACAGCACCCCGGACTGTGCATTAACAGGAAGCTGAAATGGGGAACAAAGCCAGGGTTCAATTCCTGGCACTGGGTTATGGACTTCTCAAGTGGCAATGTATCTGTGTCAAATGCATACCCCTGTTTTATTTTCTTTTTCAAGATAATTGTTTCAAAAGGTCACAATGTATATTTCTGGTTGTAGAATGTATGATTACATATTTCTGTAGAAGAAGAACTTCTTTCAAACCAAATGGACTATGCATCTAACGTAATTTTGTTCATATTGGATTCCAAATTTTATTTGTACACATAGAAGGAAGGAATAATTTTATTTTAATGTCTCTTGACTCCATTAGCAAAGGGAAGACCATCAAAAGACATATATATCATGAAAGTTCTTTTTAAAAAATCATTTAATTACTTTTTTTACATCTTTTTTTTTAATTTTATTTAATGAATATAAATTTCCAAAGTACAGCTTATGGATTACAATGGTTTCCCCTCCCCCATAATTTCCCTCCCACCCACAACCCTCCCCTTTTCCTCTCCCTCCCCCCTTCCATTTACATCAAGATTCATTTTCAATTCTCTTTATATACAGAAGATCAGTTTAGCATACATTAAGTAAAGATTTCAACAGTTTGTACCCACACAAAACAAAGTATAAAATACTGTTTGAGTACTAGTTATAGCATTACTTCACATTGAACAACACATTAAGGACAGAGATCCTACATGAGGAGTAAGTGCACAGTGACTCCTGTTGTTGACTTAACAAATTGACACTCTTGTTTATGGCATCAGTAATCACCCTAGGCTCTTGTCATGAGTTGCCAAGGCTATGGAAGCCTTTTGAGTTCACTGACTATGATCATATTTAGACAAGGTCGTAGTCAAAGTGAAAGTTCTCTCCTCCCTTCAGAGAAAGGTACCTCCTTCTTTGATGACCCGTTCTTTTCACTGGGATCTCACTCGCAGAGATCTTTCTTTTAGGTGTTTTTTTGTTTTGTTTTGTTTTGTTTTTGCCAGAGTGTTTTGGCTTTCCATGCCTGTAATACTCTCATGGGCTTTTCAGCCAGATCCACGTGCCTTAAAGCTGATTCTGAGGCCAGAGTGCTGTTTAGGACATCTGCCATTCTATGGGTCTGCTGTGTATCTCGCTTCCCATGTTGGTTCGTTCTCTCCCTTTTTTATTCTATCAGCTAATATTTGCAGACACTAGTCTTGTTTATGTGATCCCTTTGGCTCTTAATTTCAATAACAATTAGCCATGAGCAAAACAAAAACTTCGAAACCCATTTTCTTGAAAGTGAAATATATGCATTATTATAAGTGCTATAGTAATTGTAGATTAAAAGTTTAATACAGAAGACAAAATAACTTTTTATAATGATAATATATATATATATTAACTTTCTTGAAGCAAAACATTATGGTATGAACACTATTTCACTAAGAAATAAAAACAACAGAAATACACGTGAAATTGATTGTAAAACATACACACTAACAGTTATGCTCCAAAAAGTTAAAATATTCTGGCAACATTTTTCAGATTAACTGTACTTCAAAATTTTGTCACAAAACAGTTGTTAAATACAAAACATGTCCTCAGCATGGCAAAAAGCACTTTTACTCTCTGGTGTAATCAGATTTTGAAATGCTTCAAACTTTGAAGAATTATTTTGTAAAACAGTAGTAGTATTCTACTCCTCAGATGTAACATTTTTCAATAACTCCTTTATATATGTACTGTAGTTTTCAAAATCAGCTGGAAATCCATAATCAAAATATTCATCAAATGGAGTACCAGAAAATGTTTTAAGTATTTATCAAAAATCAAACTGGAAATGGGGATGACACCAAAATTTATCCCTACAAAAGTACAGGAGGAATTGTATCAATTAAATGATGACAAGCTCATATGTCCACAAAATTTAAGTTTGAAATTTCTTAATTTTTCTTTGAAGTATATTGGCAAGAGAGAGGGTTCTTTTTAATACGTTCCTATATTCAACTTGATAAATGAATATTCCTGTAATTTTTGCAGTGTCTGAATTTAGTAAAAGTAAAAAGGCCAATAATTTAATTGCTTTTCTTCTAAAAATGTTTGTTGGGGTGCCTGAATAAAATTTTAAACAAAAAACAGTACCTAGGAATATATGCAGGCACTTGAAGAAAGTTCTGGAATTCAAAATGAATGCCTAACATAAGTGTTTTGTGTTGGAGCCTCTGGAAATTTTAGAGCTGAAAGATATTAAAGATCAGGAAATCCAAATTCCAGACTGTATTGTTGAGAAGGTTCAACCTCAATGCCCCAAACCTGACAGCTAAATGTGTGTTACTGACTGGTTGCAGAGATGGGCTTGAAATCTGTTTCCTAAGAGTCAATTCAATATTCCTTTCAGGATACCATGCTCCAGGTACAAGCTGTCTACTCAGGGTGTCCTAAGTGACAGTCTTTTCCAACTAACGTGACTTATATTTTGCTATTATGCTGTTCGTTTTAATTTACAAATTTAAAGTCAGTCTTCTCCCTCACAAGCATTTTTCCACTTGATTTCCTGTTAAAAAAAATTGAATGCATGTTCCTGTTTTTTAAATTATTTTTTTGTTTTTAGTTTGGATCATTTTGATTTTTTTCATAACTTTAAAATTAAATGAAAATAACAGGCTACGTTCTTGACATTCAATTTGTGGTTTAAATGCTGACCTTAAGGAATGAGGAGTTCTTATTTATCTGCAGACTACTATTATGATGTAATTTCCTTTCTACAAAGCATAAATACACAACCAACTCAAGATTTTATTGATTTATAGAGGATGAAATCATATTTGTGTTTCAAGAGGAAAAATAATCACCAAGTTTGGGTTGGATGTTTGGAGCAAAAGTTAAGAGACCATTTGGGACACCAGCAACCCATATCACAGTGCTTGAGTTTAAGTCTAGCTCTACGTCCAAGTCCAGTTTCCTGTTAATTCCCTCTCTGAAAGCCAGCAGGTGACGGCTCAATTACTTGGATCCCTGTCACCCTTGTGGGAAACTTAAAATGACTCCAGCCTACTGATTTCAGCCTGGCCCTACCCTGGTTGTTACCAGTATTTGGAAAGTGAACCAGAACATGAAAGGTCTCTGTCTCCCTCTCTGTCTACACACCCCCCATGCCCTGACTTTCAATCTTTCAAATAAGTGAAAAGGAATTTTTGAAAATCAAGTTGCTTTCAGTTGCATTACATGCCAATATTATGAGTGATGACTCAAAAATTAGTGGTTCAATTTTCTGCTGAAAAATCTGAGATATGTCTAAATTTTTCTCCCAAGTTATCAAGAAAAAAAACCCTATAACACTTTATGAATTTGCTAATGAGAACTGATACTTTCTGACTGGTCTTTCACAGTTTTATACATTTTATCTTGGTTAGAAAGAGTAAAAATCAAATTTCCATGTGAAGATGGAAAGGTTTCATTCAGACTGAGTTGACAAATTTCAATTACTTTACTACTCTTGGAAAATGATGCAGAGAAAGCAAAAAGAAAAAGAAAAGATTTTCCCACTAGTCCTGATGTAAACATTAGATATAATAGCAAAAAAAGTATGTGTATATGTATATATAATCAATCCTCATTATTCACAGATTCTGTTCTTGTACATTCACCTATTCAATAAAATTCATTGTAACTCCAAAATCAGTAGGAGAGGCACTCTGTGGTCATTCACAGACATGCACAGCAGTGAAAAAATGTGTCTCTCCACACATTTCCAGCCAAGATTGAACAAAATTATGGTCTGCCCCTCTCGTTAGCTCTCAGAGCACAAGCAAGTGTCTTATGGCCTATTTAGTGCCACATTTTTTTTTTTTTTTGTATTTGAGGGATTTTTGTTGGTGATTTTGCTGTTCCAAAAAGACCCCAAGAATAGTGCTGAGTTGCTGTCTGGTACTCACAAATATGAGACGTTTGTGGTGTACCATACAGAGAAAATATATGGGTCAAGAAACTTCCATCCAAACATAGTTTTACTGCTGCTAGCCTTGCGCTTAGTTTTAATGTATGATTAATACATAAAAATAACTTGTTTAAACGTTTTAACACATAGAAACGTAGTTATGTATTGATCATCTAAAGAAAATGCTCCAACCTGAGCGTGGTGCGACTCTAGCCTGCATTCCCCTGGGAGCCATGCTCTAGTATTCACTTCTTCGGTATCTGCAGCAGTTTTATATAATGGAACTCACCAGAGAGAGAGAGAGAAAAGACTTTATGAACACATATGAACACGCATACACCCAAATGAGGTTTCCCTGTCCAAGCTGGAGGATGTCAGACGATCTGCATGGACCCCATATGCCCTCATCATAGCCATGGACATGCAAAATCCTCTCTGCATTTCCAAAAAGAGAATATGTCCTCAGCGCAGTTTGGTTTTCTAATAGAAAAGCATTATTCTTCAAGTCCAGATTGGGAGATGTCAGCTCCAACTCAACAAAAAAGAAAAAAAATGTTTTGCTGATGGCCAGATTGTGAAGGGAAAGGCATTACCAATTCATTTGTGGAAATCATATTGTAGTTCTTCCTGAAATTAAATAAAAATACTGAAATGATTTTTTCCCCAACACTTAAAATAGTCCTACACATTTTAGGCACCCACTTCAAAAATATATTTTAATTCAAATTCAGGTGCAGGCCACAGTTTCAAAAACACCTATTATGGCTTTGAATGTGTGAGAGATTGGGCAACAACACATCAATCAATGAAAGCCTATTTATCTCCATCTTCTCTGTCTTCAGTCTCTGTTCACCTGGCAAAAGCGAACATTCTTCATAAAGTCTTCCTGGGCCAACATAGCATGCAGTCTTTCACTTCTGCATAAATTCCCACTGTACTGGGAATAAAATCCATCTAAACTTTCGTAGTTCACCAGGTCTTGTCTCACCCCCTTCCGACTCCCTCTCCAACTGCATCTGCCTTTTCCTCCTCCCACTACACTTCAGCCACATTATCCTTGTGTTCCGTGAATAGCCAACTTTGTTTTGCCTTGGAGTTAGAATTCTCGTCACTCCTCTTGGTATGATAATTTCATGTCCTCACACTACTAACACATTCTTGTCTTTCAGCTGTCAATTCAAAACTCACTTTCATAATGACCGCCCCTTCCCAATCAAACTCATCGTCCTGAAGCTCTCCGGTATAATACTCCATCTTACAGTATTCATAGCATTAACTTCGCGTACAATCACCTTTGACTTATTGGTTCACATTTATTTTGCCTTTCTACTCCCAAGGGATGCAGATTGTGATCCTGTCCATTTATTCTCCACTGTTATCCTAGAAAACTGCCTAGAACATAATACAGCTCATCAAATAGTTGCTGGAAAAAAATAATCAAATGATTCAAAACATTTATATGCAAAATATAGACTCGCAGGAGGGATTAAATATAATCACATCTGGATGGGGGTGTAAATTGCTGTTGAAAAAAATTTTTTAATTCCTTCTGTATCTGGTTGTTTTGCCTATTTCATATACAAGAGAGATTAATTTTGTTTTTGTTTTTCTTTTTCAGATTTTATGCGCCTCAAATTTCCAGTAGTAGCCAGACCTGCCACGAAGCTTTGAAAGAGTTTTGGTGGCTTGGTTGGAGAAAGAAGAGAATCTGTCACTATATACCTATTTGGATGTAGAAGGTTTAAGCTAAAGGTCACATTGTTAACTGTTTAAACACTGTAATAGATTGAACTAGACATAACGGCAAAAATATCCAATCCTCGTTTTTGTCAAAGGAGCAAAGAGAACTGAAATATAGTAATGAGAGAGGAGATAAAAACAAGCAATGTTATCTTTCAGCTGTAATCACTGACCTGAATTTCAACCCATGTTTGAAGATATCTAAAGAACATTCTGTCTCAGAGAACATTAGGCCTCTTAGGCCTCAGTATGTCTACAGTTGGATTTATCTTTCGCCTCCACAAAATGACCACCTTCATAGGCCAGAAAACGTGCAGCCCTCTCTCATGTTTTCTTCTGACCATGCCACATGCTGTCTCTTATGAAATCCCATTCACCCTGCCTCCTTGGAATGTGGCGCTAGACCTTAACTGAGAACAGATTCTCAGAGAGCTCACCTGGCCGAGCTCCAAATCATCTCACATCAAGGCAGTATTCTCATCCCGTCCTGAGATTAGCTGACCTCCCCAAAACCTGACTCTTAAATCCTTTGAAGTTCAGAAGGTGACTTTGTCTATAGAATTGTGTAGTTGCAGCTCTCCTTAGGGGGACAACTGCAGTGGAGATGAGGAGTGTCTATGCAGTTGTTTTGATACTGCATGTGATAATATTTTAAATAAAATCAAAGCAATTAATACAATGTCCAAATTGAAGAGTAGGTTGAAAGGATGATGGGGGGCTGGCACTGTGGTGCAGCAGGTAAAGCCACCGCCTGCAGTGCCAGCATCCCATATGGGCGCCAGTTCAAGTCCTGGCTGCTCCACTTCTGAACCAGCTCTCTGCTATGGCCTAGGAAAGCAGTAGAAGATGGCCCAAGTCCTTGGGCCCCTGCACCCCTGTAGGGGACCTGGAGGAAGCTTCTAGCTTCGGATCAGTGCAGCTCCAGCTGTTGTGGTCAATTGGGGAGTGAACCAGCAAATGGAAGACCTCTCTCTCTCTTGCTCTCATGCGCTCTATCTCTCTTTCTCTCTCTCTTTCTCTCTCTCTCTGACTCTCCTTCTCTTTCTATAACTCTGATTTTCAAATAAATAAAAGGGTCCTCCCCCTGAGGGATGTCCTCCCTGACCAGCCCATTCAAAAGTGCCCCTCTGCAACTCCCTGGCCCCTCATCCCATTTTTTTAAGATTTATTTATTTATTTGAAAGTCAGAGTTACACAGAGAGAGGAGAGGCAGAGAGCGAGAGAGAGAGAGAGAGAGAGATCTTCCATCTACTGGTTCACTCCCCAGATGGCTGCAATGGCCAGAGCTGTGCTGATCCGAAGCCAGGAGCCAGGAGTTTCTTCCCGGTCTCCCACATGGGTGCAGGGGCCCAAGGACGTGGGCCATCTTCTACGGCTTTCCCAGGCCATAGCAGAGAGCTTGATCGGAAGAAGAGCAGCCGGGATTAGAACTGGCATCCATATGGGATGCTGGCGCTTCAGGCCAGGGCGTTAACCAGCTGTGCCACAGTGCCAGCCACATAAATTATAATTTTTTAAAAAATTAATCATTGCTTCCAATTGGTAAATACTTCTCAGAAAAATGACATTTTTAGTAAATTCCATAATAGATGGAAAACATTTGCAAAATTATGAAAAATCAGTCTTTATTTGTTGAAGAATATTCATTCTTAGGAAAATTTTATGGTCAAAATCAAATTTATTGCTAATTCCTCAGTAACAAAAAATTTGAACCTTTGAATGTGCACATTCTTAACAGTGACTCCTGTAAAATGCTAGCTCAGCTGGCGAGAGGAGAGCTAAGCAGGCTGACGTTCAAGCTCACCACATGTGGGATGGTTAGTTCCCGTCTGCTCCATGGCCACAAATTATATACCTAATTGTCATCTCTCAATTAAAGTGTATGACTTCGGTTGCGAGGATAGACAGGTCAAGAAATGTGGCTGGCTTCTGACAGCATCACTACTGGGAAAAGCCACCTTAAACTCTGTGCCTTACTGCTGGTGAATCAATAGTGCTGCTGCTGTAAAGTGAAGACAGCACTGCAGGGAATAAATGAATCTACCCGTGGTACACAGAGATGTTATAAAAAGGTTAATGTGTTTTCAAAAGCCCGCAAAAGTATATGTAATAAAATCTTCATTTTGCCAGTTTGCTACTACATCTCATCCTTTACTTCCAGTCACACTTATTCGGTGGGAGACTGGGTTCAGTCCATGAGGCTCAACAGGGAAGTAGGAAACAGTATTTTCAAGAAGCTGCCTGATCGTAATGCTGCTTCAGAACCTGGTGAGTGGTTGCATCAGAACAGCGGAAGTGACCCACACTCGAAGATTTCATATCAGAACCATCAAAGCCACAGTTCACTAGGAAAGAATGGCAAGACACACTTTTCACTGTACAAGTAGATGAAAGCCCCCCATGTCTTGCTCTCCTCTGACACCATAAAAGAAAACAGAAAGATGAGTTTGATGGTCCCCACATACTGACACATATTCCTTTATATCATCTAACTGTCTCTTGATGATTCTTATTGTAATTATTTCTTAGTCTGTCTATCATTGAAAGATCTTTGTTTTTCACTAATGTTCCCAGGAGAGTGTCATATATTAGCTACTAGTAACTACGAGGTTGACCTGTCTGGTGGTTCTTAGTGCATTTATTCCAGGAATGACAAGTTTAAGTCACTTTCAGGCTCTGTGTTTTGCTCCTTTATCATCAACTTTATTCAACACCATAGTTTGTGTTCCTGTAGTTTTTTTTTTTTTTTTTAAGTGTGGCAAATGACCACCGGCTAATAGCATATTTGTGGCTAAGTAAACTTCCAAATAAATTGATATATAAATAATTTAAAATAAAGAACAGGGATGAGAAAGACTATTGTATGCAGGAAATAGCATCAAGCCAGTAACCTAGAAAGTCTCCTCAGCTAGGACCTGCCTGAGATGGCTGAGGGTTAAAGCCATGAGGCCTGGGTATAAGGAAGGCATGATGGACTTCGACTGCTCCCTGCTGGATAGAAAATATAATAGATAATCTCAAGTGCATTAGTATTTCTAAAGAGATTAAACACGTTGTTTTTATTTTATTTCTTTCCCCATATTAAGGGAGCCAAAGACTCCACTTCCTGACTCTACTTTTTATATACAAAATGAGTGTATGTTACATCCTGAATTCCAGAATATTTCAAGATGATAGCTATACAATAATTTATTATTTAAAGAAATCCTTCCTCCCAAGCTTCTTGCCAAGTCACTTCCAACAAAAGGCATTTTATATTATAATTTATTTCAACATATATATGAATAGTACTCAATGTTCAATCAACAATGTTTTAGTGTGGTTATTAAAAAGGAGTCCTCTCTCTCTCCTTCCCCTTCTCCATCTCCCATCCCCATATACATTCATGGGATACTAGCAATGCTCTTATTTTTTCTGGTTTTGAAGCTAACACAACAATCAGACTTCAATTTTGAAACCAACAACCTAGAAATTAGAGCTTTGGAAAGGAAACAGGATACCACTGGAGCACTATCATCATAGGAACAGAAAAGGTCGTGCTGCCTTCATGATGAAGGGCATTGTTCATTCCAAGCATGGCTGTCATAGCTGCACACCTGTCAGCAGACAGTTGATTGGGAAATACAAAAAATATTAAGCCTTTTCAGGACATTCCCAAAATGTACTGTCTTTTTTTTTAAAGATTTATTTATTTACTTGAAAGTCAGAGAGATGGGGCTGACGCAGTGGCGCAGTGGGTTAACGCCCTGGGCTGAAGCACTGACATCCCCTATGGGTACCAGTTCGAGACCCAACTGCTCCACTTCTGATCCAGCTCTCACTATGGCCTAGGAAAACAGAAGATGGCCCAAATGCCTGGGCTCCTGCACCCACGTGGGAGACCTGGAAGAAGCTCCTAGTTCCCGGCTTCAGATCAGCACAGCTATGGCTGTTGCAGCCAGTTGGGGAGTGAACCGTCGGATGGAAGACCTCTCTCTCTCTCTCTCTCTCTCTCTCTCTCTCTCTCTGCCTCTCCTCTCTCTGTGTAACTCTGCCTTTCAAATAAATAAATAAATCTTAAAAAAAGAAAGAGAGTTACAGAGAGAAGAGAAGCAGAGAGCGAGAGAGAGAGAAAGAGAGAGAGAGAGAGGTCTTCCTTTCCATCCACTGGTTCACCCCCCAATTGGCTGCAACAGCTGGAGCTGCGCCCATCCAAAGCCAGGAGCTTCCTACAGGTCTCCCATGTGGGTATAGGGGCCCAGGAACTTGGGCCATCTTCTACTGATTTCCCGGGCCACAACAGAGAGGTGGATCAGAAGTGGTGCAGCCAGGACCTGAACCGGCACCATATGGATTGCCAGCACTGCAGGTGGCAGCTTTACCCGCTGTGCCACAGTGCTCCCCCCCAAGATGTTCTTTCTAACTTCTTCTGCTATTTAGCACAAAATAGTATATAGAAAATATTATTTGACTTTAAGGTCTTCAAACTTAGCTAAATGTAGTCCTGGGGTACCTGAGGACTTTCCAAGCAAAATCCATACAGGACGATTTCAATTTTTATGTTCCTCTTTCCCACATATTTTTCTGTCTGAGATGAGACCCAAGGAGTTTCCCTTCATAAGGCATTTTTTCACCTATTGTTTTCATTAGCTATATGTGAAACTTCATAATTCAGGTGGCAACAGTAATTAGAAGGGTTCCCCTCTACAAGTTGGAAATAAGCATTGCAATAAATGCTGGTTTAAAAGGTGCTGAGGATTGTTTTCCCCTCAAAAGAAATGCTGTTAACACGCTGTGCTTGGCTCCAGTCAAGACTGAGGGACCACAGGACAGTCTTTCTGCCTCACTTCCTCCTGGTGGAGTAACTGAGCCACTCCATAGACAATTGGTTGTACTCTGTTACATTGTATGTGAGTGTGTGTATACAGGTGTATATCCAGGCATATGTGCGCATGGAACCACACTTCTATACAGTCATCTCATGTGTATTTTAAGTATCTATTTAGCATAAATTATTACAAATGATATGTCAATTTCTATTATTTTAGTTTTGGTAGATGTTGCCAAACTCATTTTTATAGATGCTGTACCACTTTATATTCTCATCAAAACCGAATAAAAATACATGAAAGATGTTTCAACCTCGAGAAAACAATGCATATCATACTGTTTTATAAACTGATAGGTAAAAGCACAATCCATTAACTTTTATTCTTTTATTCTTTCAACTTATGAAATGGATCATTTTACCATATATTTAAGAACCATTTTTCATGAATGTTTGGATTGTATTTTTCTCCCTATAGAGCTCTGTTTTATTACAAATAATTATCTGTCTGTTTATATATTGTGTCAATTTCTGCAACTTTATACTATATTTTATTATTTTTAGGATGAGTTTGTCTATATTTTTAAATATTTATTTTTTGACAGGCAGAGGTAGACAATGACAGAGAGAGAGACAGAGAGAAAGATCCTCCCTCTGTTGGTCCACCCCACAAATGACCGCCATGGCCAGCGCATTGCATGGATCCAAAGCCAGGAGCCAGGTGCCTCCTCCTGGGTTCCCACGAGGGTACAGGGCCTAAGCACTTGGGCCATCCTCCACTGCCCTCCCGGGCCACAGCAGAGAGCTGGACTGGAAGAGGGGCAACCGGGACAGAATCCGGCACCCCAACCGGGACTAGAACCCAGGGTGCTGGAACCGCAGCCAAGTGAGCCATGGTGCCAGCCTGTCCATATTTTTAGAAATTCCCTCAATATTACTGTACCTTCTTCTCAATTATAATTCACATCATGGTTTCAAAAATATCCTGTTGATATGTGATTTGGTTAGTAACATTTTAGGCTTAAAGTAACAGAAAAGCATTTGTGATGCTTAAAAAAAACCACATATTTCTAATATTGAAACTACTCTTGTATTCTTGAAATGACTCTTTATAGGTATCCTTCCTGAAGGCAATAAAAACTTCAAGAAGTTGGACTAGTATTCTTTAGAGAGATAAATGCAGGTTGAATAGCTGTCATTTTTTTGGGAACAAGACACTTTGGGACTTAAGTTAAGCAGAAACTTCAGAGGCCAGATGGGTAAGATACACAGATTAGGGAGCTCAGTCTGGCTGCAGCCAGGGTGACCCAGCAAACACAAACCCAGGGGAGACAGGAGTAGCTATTCAATTTCAGCCATAAGACAACATCCAATCTCTGTGATGCTGAATCATACTGTGTTTTCAAGTAGATCTAAAATCCACATTTTATATAAATTCTCTAAACTTATGAAATTAACAAATGTAATACATACATACACACACACACACACACACACACACCAGTGCACAGGCCAAAGAAAACATAGCTGCAGGAGGGGTCAGGCTTCTTTTAGTTCTTTGTGATTTAAAAAACATTTACCCCAGAGAAAAGCGTCAAACTACAAAGGAAGTAAGTTAGAAAGGGGGAAAGCAACAAAGCATCTACAAAACCTGACTTGAAGTTGTGGCCATTTGTGGAGTGAACCAGCAGATGGAAGATCTCTCCCTCTTTCTGTCTGTAACTCTAACTCTCAAATAAATAATAAAATCTTTTAAAAAATATTCCTGTCTCAAAAACAATGAAATCCAGTCATTTGCAACAAAATGGAGGAATCTGGAAAACATCATGCTGAGTGAATTAAGCCAGTCCCAAAGGGACAAATATCATATGTTCTCCCTGATCGGGGACAACTAACCAACCACAAAAAAGGAAACCTATTGAAGTAAAAGGGACACTATGAGAAACAGTGACTTGATCAGCCCTTGTCCTGACTGTTGATGTACAATTTAATACTTTATCCCTTTTAGTATTTTTTTTGTTTTAGTTAATACTATTGGTTGAACTCTGTAATTAACACACATTTATTCTCAGGTGTTGAAATTTAACTGAAAAGTGATCCATGTTAAATATAAGAGTGGGAATGAGAGAGAAGATGTACAATTTGTGACATGTTCAATCGGACTTACCTCAAATGCTGGAGTTAGAAATGTGCCAGGAGATTCCAATACAATCCCATCAAGGTGGCATGTACCAATCCCACCTCACTAGTCCAAGTGATCAATTAGTTCACAATTGATCACACTGATAGGTCTAAGAGTCAAAGGGATCACACAAACAAGACTAGTGTCTGCTAATACTAACTGATAGAATTAAAAAGGGAGAGAACAATCCACCATGGGAAGTGGGATACACAGCAGACTCATAGAATGGCAGATGTCCTAAACAGCACTCTGGTCTCAGAATCAGCCCTTAAGGCATTCAGATCTGGCTGAAAAGCCCATGAGAGTATTTTAGGCATGGAAAGCCAAGACACTCTGGCAAAAAAAAAAAAAAAAAAAAAAAAAAAAAAAAAAAAAAAAAAAAAAAACACTAGATGAAAGATCTCTGCGAGTGAGATCCCAGTAGAAAGAATGGGTCATCAAAGAAGGAGGTACCTTTCTCTGAAGGGAGGAGAGAACTTCCACTTTGACTATGACCTTGTTTAAATAAGATCGAGGTTGGCGAACTCAAGAGGCTTCCATACCTTAGAAACTCATGACTAGAGCCTAGGGAGATTTCTGACGCCATAAACAAGAGTGTCAAATAGTTAAGTCAACAACAGGAGTCACTGTGTACTTACTCCTCATGTGGGATCTCTGTCCTTAATGTGTTGTCCAATTGAAGTAATGCTATAACTAGTACTCAAACAGTATTTTACACTTTATGTTCTGTGTGGTACAAACTGATGAAATCTTTACTTAATATATACTAAATCAATCTTCTTTATATAAAGATAATTGAAAATGAATCTTGATGTGAATGGAATGGGAGAGGGAGTGGGAGATGAGAGGGGTGCGGGTGGGATGGAAGTGATATGGGGGAAAAAGCCATTGTAATCCCTAAACTGTACTTTGGAAAATTATATTTACTAAATAAAAGTGTTTATAATAAAAAAATTCCTGCCTCACATGTAAGAAAAATAAATAATTTGCTTTGTCTTTATATGCACAGTATCTGCAGTGGAGGCATAAATAATAATAGGTTGAAACATGAGATGATGTGATTTTCCCCCACATTATATGCAAGAGGTTGGCAGGACACAGACAATGATAGATGAAGGCCACACCTAGAGGCCCAGATGTGTTGTATAGAGACACTAGGAGCTCTAGTCTGGCCATGTTGAATCAGAGGAGCCCTATAGCATTGCTGATCAAAATGTACTCTAAATGATGTTAAGTGTGGCCTGATGGAGCTGGAAGGACTAGAATTGTCTCAACTCTAGTATGAATAATGTGTCTATAGGATGAATAACTTCTCAATGGGGGGAGTAAATGATTAAGATCACAGCGTTTTACACTTCAAAGAGATACCAAAGTCTTCTAAGGCTAAGGTCAGTAGCTAAGATCAGTGTTTTGTGACAAGTGATAGTTGTCTTTAAGCCAATACAGAATACCTTACAGTGGTAAACCTTGAGAAGAATAATTTACTTACACATGTCCACCTTTAGCTTCACCTCTATTCAATTTTCCTTATGTGCCACAAAAAAAAATATAATACAAGATTATTCCTCTTTACTTTTGTCTCATTGTTCTGAATGTGTTCTACAATAACCTCATTTTATAGGAAGTAGCCATGGTAGACCAACACATGATTTTTTGACGAGGTTGTAGAAAGTAGAGTGCGGATGAGGCACATAAACATTATCCTAAAACAGGATCATATGTGATAAATATCATAGGAGAGCCGAGGAACACTGCTGTTGGAGTCTGGAAAGAGAATCTATTACCACTATTACTTAGCTAATAAGCCAAGAGTGCTTATTAAGAGCAGACACTTAACAAAGTGGTTAACAGGCTCACATTCCACAACAGAGAGACTGGATTCCATGCTCATCTCAAGCGCTTGACTCCGTCTTCCTACCAGTGCAAACCCTGGAAAGCCCCAGGTGATGGCTCAAGTAATTTGGGACCTGTCACTCACATAGGAGACCTGGACTGTTTCCTCAGCGCCTGATCCCAACCTGGTCCAGCCCCAGCTGCCACGGGCATTTAGCGAGCAAAAGCAGATGAAAGTTCGTGTGTGCTCTCCTTCTTTCACCCTCACTCTCCCTGTCTCTCTGCTCTCAACTGAATAATAAAAGATGGTAAAAAAAATAATGCTTAGTAAATTACTTAGTTTTGGGGCTGTCCCTTTAGGCCAATGTCATATTAGCCCAATGTAAGAGTTAACTATTATTAATATCATTATTTATGGGAAAGATAACATATAATTAGCTGAATTTTGTTGGTATATCCAGTGAATTTTAATTATGACTCAAGTTGCTCAGCTACTCACAATAATCATGTCACCTTTGTCCATGATCTAGAATGCAAGTGATCAGGTAACAGTCTGTACATGTCGCTATATGCATAGGAGAGAATTCCCAGAAGTGTGTATGGACCTGCTAGTATGCTAGGAGAGATGTTCTCTAAGGATTAAGATTATAGGAATCTCTCACAGCCTCCGAGAAAAATTTGCAAGATGCTAGCAGTTTTCAAAAATGATTAGTAATTTCCTAAGAAGAAAACAATGCAATGGGTGTTATGTTTTCAGCTATTCCCTCTCTTATTAACAATAAATATGATATGTACAGTGTGTGTATGTATATATATGTACATATATATATAATATTTCTTTTCAGATCATTATCTCTGGGGTATATAATGCTATATTTGGCCTTATTTTATTTCACTCTTAATGCCATCAGATTTATAAATTACATCAGAAAATGGAATTCTCAAAGACATAAAGTTAACCAGGAGTCAGGAGCTTCTTCAGGGTCGCCCACATGAGTGCAGCGGCCCAAGCACTTGGGCCATCCACCCCTGCCCTCCCAGGCCATCAGCAAGGAGCTGGATAGGAAGAGGAGCAGCCTGGCTATGATAAGGTACCCATATGGGGCACCAGCACCTCAGACAGAGGCTTAGCCCACTATGCCACAGTGTTGACCCCCTCTGTGAGCTTTTAATACCCACTGAATTCTCAAATAAGCATTTAAATGTTTAGGTAAAACTAAATAATATCAAGTACATAGGCATTTTTCAGTCCCAATAACTAGGTTAGATTTTCCATCTTTTTCAAGGATAATTTCCATGCTTTCATCCAATTCGTTAGTGGGAAAAACTGATTTTGACATTGGATCTGTATACAACTATTTCTCCTACTATATATAGATGGTCATATATTTTAAAGAAATATTTTGGTATTTGAACTTAAAAACCCATGATTTGACTTTAAGTCCTTTATTACAACTTTTGTAGGATTTTCATGCACTGTGTCATTATATATTTGTCAAATCGCTTCAAAGGTAGTCACTTGAACAGCTTTCCTGTACTCCCCATCACCATCAAATCTGAAGAAACCATTTAATGAAGGGGAGAAGCTAAATGACTATTAATCTGATTTATTTCCACAACTTCAGTATCCTGACAGACATAAAATTTGTTTTCTAAAAAATTTAGAAACCTCAAACTGGTACACTTACAAAGAATTTCTTAAGCCATTTGGGCCCAGAGATTTATGTGAATGTCTCTAGGACACAGCTGCTTAGTGGCAGGATCTGGGCCAGGACCCTGATCTCTTGATCTTTATTTCTAGTGTTCTTTTCTCCACACTTGCTTTTATGCCAGGCAAACCTCCCCAGCATTTGCTAATCTGAATCCTATTTATTCATACCACATGTATCATTTAACCTCGGCCATGTGCAAGACATAGCACTTGAACAGTACTCTCTTCGGAAAAGTTCCTACAGGAAAAGATGAGAAGAGGTATAGAGTTTAGCTATTTATTACTATTATTTTAACACATAAGATACATTTTCCTAATTTTTACCTGATAAGTTATAGCTACCTTGTTCCTGACAAGTAATTTTAAGAGATTATTATTATGGTGTTAATATATTGTAAGGTACGGCATAACCATTGAAACCAAAAGTCATACCAGTCAGAAGACAAAGGATGGAAAATGCCTCTGGTTCTACCTCGATTGTATTTTAGTATGTCCAGCCCAGAGTCTGACCCCAGAAAGCAAAATGATTGTTCCTGTCTATAAGACCTTGATCAAGTTTGATCTAGCACTTTGTTGGTAGGATTTCTAATAACTGTGATGCAGAACTACTACTACTACTAGCTTGCCAAAAACCTCACCAGTCGTGAAGACAAGTTGAAGAACAGAATAGCCTACATTAGTCAGTTATCTTTGTTCCTTGCTTAATCAATATTCCATGAGCTTTTAATTAATTTTTTACACCTGAATTACACTAAAAAATCAACAGTAATATTCTCTTTTAATATTTAATGGTCTTATAGTATATAATAAAGAAGTTCATTTCCCCCTAAATCAAAGTTCTTATAGTAGCTGGTGAAAAAACTTTCAAGTAAACTAAACGTTCAAAATTTGGAGTGAAACCATCTGTATTATCTTCAGTATTCCTTGCTTACAGGGATCCAGAAAAATATAGCCAAAAAGAAATAGGTATCACTTATTCATTGATCACAAACTTTATTGGGAAAAAAGTTGCTTGTAATATATCTAATGTGGTTTTTCATAAAATGTCTATCACAAATAATTGCTTTTAAATGAAACACAGCAGGATGAAAGTAATTGTACTTGGGGATATAATTGAGCTAAATAACTTAAATAACTTCAAGAAAAATATTCCTAAATACATAGCTAATATCCTACTGAAGACATTACTAAGGAATATATATTCTTAATTTACTGTAGTACTATATTAGTGTGCAAAATGTAAACTTTATGATATTATTTACTTAGGAGTAAATGTTTAAAATATTCCCTTATAAAAATTGCATTAATTTAAAACACAAGTAGGTTAAGCCACTGTTTGGGATGCCCACATCCCTCATCAGAGTGCCTGTTCCAGTCCCAGCTGCCTTGCTTCAACCCAGCTCCCTGCTAAGGCACTTTGGGAAGCAGCCAATGACGGATCAAGCACTTGAGTTCCTGCCATTGTGGGAGACCCAGATGCAATCCCTGGTTCCTGACTGAATTCAGCCTAGCCCAACTCTGGCTGTGTTATTTGGAACGTGAACTAGTGGGATGTGAACTCTGTGTCTCTGTCTCTGTCTCCCTCCTACTCCAACCCCCATCATTCTGCCTTTCAAATAAATCTTAAAAAATAAATGTTATAAAAAGAACAAATAAAAAGAACAAGTTTCCACTTAAAATAATTATTTTTTTTAATCTTTTATTTAATGAATATAAATTTCCAAAGTACGACTCATGTGTTACAATGGCTTCCCCCCCCATACCGTCCCTCCCACCCACAACCCTCCCCTTTCCCACTCCCTCTCCCCTTCCATTCACATCAAGATTCATTTTCGATTATCTTAATATACAGAAGATCAGCTTAGTATACCTTAAGTATTTCAACAGTTTGCTCCCACACAGAAACATAAAGTGAAAAATAATAGATGATTTTTTTTTTAAATGATGATGAAATCAGATCAGACCTATTGTCATGTTTAATCCCAGTGAGAGTCAAGTTGGGAATTGATAATTTCTTTCTTTTTTTTTTTTTTTAAATAATTATTTTAAAACCTTTTTAACAGAGAAGTCAATAAAATTTACTTCCAGGGGCAGTAGTTGAGATACTGCTTGCGATGCATGCATCCCATATCAGAGTGACTGGGTTCAAGTTTCAACTCTTCCCTGATCCTCACCTCCTGCTAATGAGGAGCCTGGGAGGTATGAGGTGATGACTTAAAGAATTGAGTGGAATCCCCACCACCCCTTCGGGAGAACCAGACTGAGTTCCTAGTTTGTGCTTTCTCCCTGGCTCACCATGGCTTTTGCAGTCATTTGGGAGTGAACTAGTAGATGGGCAATCTCTTTCTAGCCCCCTCTTTAAACAATAAAATTTATTTCTTCCTTTATTTGCGTAGTTATGAAAATTACCACATTGAGACTTTCTTAACACAGGCTAATTAGGTTTATCCTTTAGGTCCTCAGGTATGGGCCCTGTCAATGGGTTTTGGCATATATTAAAATCAGAATTCTTTGGGAGGCAATTTCAAAGAAAAAGGAACAGACAGTTTCTCTGAGGAATGTTTCTTGGAAAAGGATTTTCAACATTTTTATGACCACATTCAGGAGTTGTTCTTTCTCTCCATTAATAGTAACAGTTTACACGGTGTTTGTGGCAAATCAAAATAAAACTGGAGAATGTGTAATCGCCCAAAAACCAGTAGTTGTAATTTACATATTTAAAAAACTATAAAAAGAAGAGAAATCAAAGGAAAGGTAGGGAACAGGAAAGAGAGGAGAGGAGTGTGGGCAGGAAGAGGAAAGGGAAATCACTTCATAGTATAATCTCTGTGTTTTCTAAGCTAAAGAAGCAAAGATATTACCAATTCCACTCAATCATTTCATCTATACACACTGTATTGGAATATAGTGTCATTCTGAGATTGTACAATTTTAAGCTTTGTATGGAAGTTTCCTATAGATAATACATATTCATATCTAATTTTGGGAGGAGAAATAAAATAGGGAGACAAAAATCAGCTGTTGGATTTTACTCAGCTAATGTACAAATATAAAGAGATATGTCAGAGGGTTTGATCTAGACACCAAAACATGGTCTGGGTTGACTTTCTCAGTCTTCAAGGCCCAGGAGCCACACACAAGAGATGTGCTATATACAAGTATGGGGCTAAATAAAAAGCAAGGCCTACTACAGATCTCTGGATGTGCTCATAACCTACATCTTGGATATCTCTCCATTATTTCTCAGTGTTTTATCTCATTGTTGGCAGTTATCAGTTGCTGCTAGGTAATTAAGTTATTACTGTTAGATCACTCGTCATTTATCACTGTGTACTGTGTTACTTCTTGTATTTAACTTTGTGTCACTATCGGGTTTTTCTCATTGGAAAATAGGAACATGGAAGATAGGTAGCTAATGAGTTATTTTCCTCATTCAAAAGGACCAGCATCAAGATTTAAGAAGCATTGATAAAATTTATGTATAATGAACTTGTATGTTTCAGAGGAAATTTGTAACTCAAAGTAAACATCTCCTGAAAGCTAAGTACAGAATCTAAAGTTTAAAAATGCTTACTCTACATTGAACATGTTAATTTAGTGGATGTATCTCTTTTATTATTATTATTTTATTTTGTTTAAGGAATGCAACTTCATGCATTTAATATATACAGATTTGGGAAGATGATGATTCTTCCCTCTCCCCACCTCCCTCCCACTCATACTCCCACTTTTCTTTCTCCTCCCTCTTCCTTTACCATTCTTAATTTTTATACTCATTAAATTAACCAATTAGTAAGTATGAAGAAATAAACAAAACCAAACAAACAATCAAATAAATATATTGTTCCTTGATAGTCAAGACAAGGGCTGTTCAAAATCGATGCATCTCAAAGTGACAGTTGTGCTCCTCTGGATTACATTTTAGGTACTCTGTTACTCAGATCAGAGAGACTAGATGGTATTTGTTTTTTTGTGACTGACTTATTTCACTAAATATAATGGTTTCCAGTTGCATCCATTTTCTTGCAAATGAAAGGATTTCTTTTTTTTTACCACTGTGTAGTATTCCATAGTGTATACATAACATAATTTCTTTATCCAGTCCTCAGTTGATGGATATCTGGATTGATTCCATATCTTAGCTATTGTAAATTGAGCTGGGGTGAACATGGGGATACAGATCATTCTTTCATATGCTGATTTCATTTCCTTGGGGTAAGCTCCCAGGAGTGGGATGGCTGGGTCACAAGGTAAGTCTATATTCAGCTTTCTGAGGTATCTCTATATTGTCTTCCACAGCATCTGCACCAATTTACATTCTCAACAGTGGCTGAAGGTACCCTTCTCCCCACATCCTTGCCAGTATTTGTTGTTTGTTGATTTCTGTATGAGGAGTGAGACGAAATCTCATTGTGGTTTTGGTTTGCATTTTCCTGATGACTAGTGATCCTGAGCATTTTTTCATGTTTCTATTGGGCATTAGAATTCCCTTTCTTAAAAATTGTCTGTTCAGGTCCTTTTCCCATTTTTTTGACTAGGTTGTTTGCTTTTTTGTTGTTTAGTTTCTTGAACACTCTATAGATTCTAGAAGTTAACCTTTTGTCAGTTGCATAGTTTGCAAATATTATCTCCCATTCTGTTTGTTACTAAGGGTTTCTTTTACAGTGCAGAACATGAAAAGTCACAATGATAGTTTTTTTTTTTTTAAGATCAAACTTGCCTTATCATTTTCCTTCCAAAATAACATGCATCTGCAATCAAAGATAGCAGAAAAGTAAATTTAAAGATTTTGAGGGATGAGGTAAGTGATGTATGTCAGTGTTCACTCTAAAATTTTTCTTTGATCTTGTAGTTCAAAAGAAATTTAAGAAGATAGCCAAGTATGTAGGGATATGAGCATTTCAGGTACAATGCATAATGTGAACAAGAATCTTCAGGACATTACGAGGACTGTAGGCCAGACACAAGCTAAACAGCCAGCCAAAGATCAAGTCAAGAAGAATGTGTATGCTGTGGTGAAAGAATACAGATTTTTTTTTTAAGTTGACAGGGAGCCATTGAAGGGGTTTAAGCAAAGGAATGAAATGACTAAAATCTAGTACTGGCTTTGCCCCTAACTAGGAGTTAGGTCAAGTTTTTTGATGCAATTTCTATCCAAAGAAAAAAAAGCCTCTGTTCAAACATAGGGTATCCAGACCCAACTCATAAATCAGATGGAGTGCTGTGGGTGAGGACTTGCCTATTTGGCCTTCTCAGGCCTCGCTGCAGCTTCTGGTATCCATCCATGAAATCTCCAGAGCTCCGTGGATTATGGAACCAAAAAACCCGCTCATTCCACATCTCTGCTTCCGATCTGTGTCCAATTTCATAATCTCAAGAAGGCTTAAAACACATTGTTTTCTAAATAGGCTTACACAGTTTATTTTTTTCCTCAAGGCATTCTAAAGCAATTTTTTAGATCGTTTGATTGAACAAAGATGTCAAAATTTTATTTTAATTTTATTCCAAGTCTACTTCTTTTAATTTAAAAAAGTCCTTCCAGAGAGAGACTTTGATACTAAAATGAGGGTGCCCAGATACTGCTGTTAACTGAGTACCAGTACCCTACTGCAACTTAACTAGCTGGGCATGCCAAAGCCCAAATAAAAGGATGAGATTATTCAATCAGTAGCACAACTTCTTCACTGTATCAACTATCAATGATATCCTTTATATTTTTTAACTTTTATTTAGTAAATATAAATATCCAAAGTACAGCTTATGGATTACAATGGCTCCACCCCCCCATAACGTCCCTCCCACCCGCAACCCTCTCAACTCCCGCTCCCTCTCCCATTCCATTCTCAACAAGATTCATTTTCAATTCTCTTTATATACAGAAGATCAGTTTAGTATATATTAAGTAAAGATTTCAACAGTTTGATGATAATGTCACAAGAATATTATAAGAAAATATTAGGGTGTTTTGTCCTATTGTTTAGCCTTAAGAGGTAATACATTCCAGATATCATCTTTTAATAAACACATTCTTTCTTTTCATTTTTTTTCAGTAGCTAACTGGGATCTTCTCTCATGTGATTCTATTAATTTGGCAAAAATTATCCCAGAGCAGTAGTCAAATGCTTGATTCTAAAGAGTAAATGATACATACACTGAAAAGAATATTAGGAAAGCATAGCTTTAAAACATGCAGATTTGGTGGGATATGTTGGGGTATCAGAAGATGTGTTTGATTCCCTTCCCCATTATGCTCTGTGCCCAACCTCCAGGGCATCCTACTACTTCTGCCTAAAGGAACTGAGGTCACAGCAGAAATTCTAAGGAAAAGTCAATCGAGAAATTAGTAATTTAGAATTTAAATAATAGCTTAAATGAGAAAAATGAATTTTACATTTAAAAACCCCAAATCCTATAGGATTTGGGTTAACATACTATGCCTCTCAAAAGGTTTATACACTAAACAGAATAAAGTTTATCCAAAGATATATATATTTTTTTTTGACAGGCAGAGTGGGCAGTGAGAGAGAGAGACAGAGAGAAAGGTCTTCCTTTGCCATTGGTTCACCCTCCAATGGTTGCCGCAGCTGGTGCACTGTGGCAGGCGCACTGCACTGATCTGATGGCAGGAGCCAGGTACTTCTCCTGGTCTCCCATGGGGTGCAGGGCCCAAGCACTTGGGCCATCCTCCACTGTACTCCCTGGCCACAGCAGAGAGCTGGCCTGGAAGAGGGGCAACCGGGACAGAATCCCGCACCCCAACTGGGACTAGAACCCGGTGTGCCGGCGCCACAGGGGGAGGATTAGCCTATTGAGCCATGGCGCCAGCCTATCCAAAGATATTTATATCCTAATCCCAAAAGCCTGTGAAAATATTACCTCATATGACAAAAGGCAGATGCAACTCAGTTAGGGATCTTGAGGAGAAGATTATCCTCATAGACACAATGTAACCAAAAGAGCACTAGTGAGTAATCAGAGAGAATTAGATTCGGAAAAGGAGATATTTTGAGATGGAAAGAGTAGATCAGAGCCAGAAGTTTGAAAATGCTAGGATTCTAACTTTGAAGACAGGGGAAGGCAAAGAGTACAGGTGGCCCTGTTAGCTAGGGAGGACAAGGAACCAGATTCTCCTAGAACCTCCAGAAGGAATGTAACCCTGCCGCCCCACCTCTGTCTCCTCACCTCCGGGTAATAAACCTGGGCTGATTTAATCCACTAGGTTTGTGCTAATCTGTTACCAAATAAAGATAATACAGATCTTGACACTGAAAGTGGGCTAGTACTGTTAACACTCATATATATATATATATACATATATATATACACACATACATTTATATGTACATATATATATGTAGCTTTGGAATTGGGTATTGAACGTAGACTGGGACAATTTTGAGGAACATAATAGAAAAAGCACATTGTTTTGAGCACACTGTTAAAGGCGCTGCTGATAAGGATTCAGAATGAAGTGCAGAGTGTGGAGAAAACTCAATTTTGGGAATAAACAGACTGTTGGTAGAAATACAAATACTGAAAGCACTGGTGGTGAGGGCTGAGGGAGAACTGAAGAATATATATTCAAAACTAGAGAAAAGGGGATCCTTGCTATGTAGTGGTAGAAAAATTTAAATATACTGTTTCCTACAGACAAGTGGAAAACAATTTGTAATGAATTAAAAGGTATGTTTAGCTGAGGAGAATTCCAAACAAAGTGTTGAGGGTCCAGCTCAGCTTTTTTCTTGTCTTAAATAATAAAATATAAGAGCAAAGAGAGAGATTGAAGGAAGAACTATTAATTAAAAAGGAAACTGGGGCCGGCGCCGCAGCTCACTAGGCTAATCCTCCACCTGTGGAGCCAGCACCCCAGGTTCTAGTCCCGGTCAGGGCACCAGATTCTGTCCCAGTTGCCCCTCTTCCAGGCCAGCTCTCTGCTGTGGCCAGGGAGTGCAGTGGAGGATGGCCCAAGTGCTTGGGCCCTGCACCCCATGGGAGACCAGGATAAGCACCTGGCTCCTGCCATAGGATCAGCGCAGTGCGCCGGCCGCAGTGTGCCGGCCATGGCGGCCATTGGAGGGTGAACCAACGGCAAAGGAAGACCTTTCTCTCTGTCTCTCTCTCTCTCTCTCACTCTGCCTGTCAAAAAAAAAAAAGAAAAAAAAAGTGTTCTGTGAAGAAAAAAACAAACCAAGGTGTGAAGTCCTTTGCTGGTGCCACAGAAGAATCAAAAAATCAGAATATTCATTCTCCCAGAGAACTCTGAAATGCTTAGGGATATGATTCACAGGCCCTATCAGCCACCTCAGCAGAAGTGAAGGATAGAGATGGGAGGAGCCAGGAAATAAGCCATGGGGAAATCTTTTGTCAAATGAATGAATCTCTGTAATATACAAAGGAAACCCACAAAATTCTTGAGAAAAGTGTGTGTGTGTGTGTGTGTGTGTGTAGAAAGTGTCACTTTTGGGGCCGGCACTGTGTCACAGTGGGTTAATGCCCAGGCCTGAAGCACTGGCATTCCATATGGGTGCCGCTTCTAGTCACAGATGCTCCTCTTCCTATCCAGCTCTCTGCTGTGGCCTGGGAAAGCAGTAGAAGATGGCCCAAGTCCTTGGGCTCCTGCACCCTTGTGGGAGACCCGGAAGGAGCAGGTTCACCAATAGAAAGTTTTTTCCCAGGATCTCTTTTAACTACAGTCCCATTTAGAGCTCATTTTGATGTTAAAGAGTACAAGATTTCATGATTTGGGACAAATGAGGCTTAGATAACATTTTGCACTTGAATTTGTACTATAATAGATAAAAAACTTTTGAGAACTTTGGGTTAGGATGAATGTATTTGCAAACAGGACACATATAAACCATTGAGGGCCAAAAGCAGATGGTGGTAGTCAGAATAAAAGTAATTCTAAAGCTGTTCACAGCCAGCTATTAGAAACATTAATTTGAAGAATCTTCAATAAATGGATGCTGAATTTTCTGCTATGGGGAGGTAAGAATCCAGAGAAGGAAAATTCCTCTGTGAGTTACATGGTAGCTTATAGAAGATCAACGCACCCAATGAAGAACAACTAAAAGATAAGTGAAATATAAAATCCGTGTGTTGAAAGCCAACTGAAAAACATAAAATCACTGAACATTAGGAGAACTACAGTTCAGAGAAGAGAGCACATTCAGAGGTGACCTGAGGATTTTCAACTACTCTCTCATGATACCATGTGCCAATCTGGGGCAAAGACTCGGTACAAGTATTTAGACTGAGCCTCTTAGAAAAAAATTTAGATAGAGAATAGAGAAAATTTGTAGGATTTTTTTTATGTTCCTAAAATGTCAGAATAAGGGTATTAGAGACTTGATGGAACTTAACACAAAGGAAGTTCTTCCTGCAAAATACTCGCCATGAGTAAGGCTGTGTAGGATGAGAAGATAAAGAACTGACAAAAAAGACGTCTGATACTCAAAGCAGAAACCTCACTAGTCTTTTCAGAGGAAGACCTTCCTGTGGAAGAGGTCCCAGTGTGCAGAGCAAGATAAATATAAAAGTCTTGAGGGAGAACAGTCAATTGGCAGCTGCATCTAGCTTTTGCTCTAGGGCCACTTGCAGATTCCAGATATCCAGATAGTGAGAACCCAGTGTTGTCCCCTGAAGGGAAGATTTCATGAAGCACAAGGAAGCAAACAGACATTTGTGATTCACTTGGGATGGGTGTAACCAAACTGGAACATCCGGAAGTCTCAAACACTTGGCCAGTATCCCCTGAAACACTCTCAGCGAATGGTAAAGTCGCACAGAATAGGAAGCCAAAGATCAAAGCTGAAAAACTGTACAGCGGAGAGGGGAATCTCCTTCAGTCTCCCGATGCTGAGAAAAACAAGATCAGCTAGGATCTCAGTTGCAAGCTCAAGAAAAGAATAAGCAAGGTGAAAGAGGTCGCTGCAGAACACCTACTACACTGGCCCAACAGAGGAGATGGAGATCCTCTCTGTTGAACAAAACATCACCTGCAGTTTCTTCATATGCAGTGTGTGTGATCAATCAAAAATAATATAGATGGCAAAACACAGGGTCAGAAGACTAACCAACAAGAAAAAAGACAATAAAAGCAGACTCAGTAGCTAAACTAGATATTCAAGTTAAGTGGCAAGGAGCTGAAAAAAAGTTTTGATTAGTTTAGTTTAAATATGGAGAAAACAATGTGGAAGACCAGTGAATGTTCATAATTACATTTAATATTGAAATCCATAAAAAATTAAAATTTTGGGGGGCCAGCACCGTGGCTCACTTGGTGAATCCTCCGCTTGTGGCGCTGGCATCCCATATGGGCGCTTCTATTCCTGGTTGCTCCTCTTCCAGTTCAGCTCTCCGTTGTGGTCTGGGAAGGCAGTGGAGGATGGCCCAAGTCCTTGGGCCTTGCACCTGCATGGGAGACCCGGAAGAAGCACCTGGCTCCTGGCTTCAGATCTGCGCAGCTCTGACCGTAGCGGCCATTTGGGGGGTGAACCAACCAAAAGAAGACCTGTCTCTCTGTCTCTCTCTCACTGTCTACAACTTTACCTGTCAGTCAAATTGATTAATTAATTAAAATTTTAAAACTGAGAAATAAAATATCTGAAATTAAGACCACAAGATATGCATTAACAGTGATTATACATAGCAAATAAGAAGATTAGTGAACTAGAAGTCAAGTCAATGTAACAACTCAAAATGTGTCACAGAGAACTATAAAATAGAAATATGGAAAAATTAAATGGTCACATTAAAATGATCTAGTATGACTATAATTGTGCTAAAGGGAAGGAAAGAAAAATGGAGTATTTGAAAGGAGCAATATTTGAAGAAACAATACATGAGAATTGTCAACCCAGAGGTTCCATAAATCATAGGCAAAAAAAAAAGAATATTACAGGTTATATATTAGTAAAACTGCAAGAAAACAAAGAAAAGAGGGGGGATATTAAGGAGAAATATACAAAGAAAAATATATTATATAAATTAAAAATTACTTCTGAATAGAAACAATAAAACCAACATGAAGTTAAATCACATTTTTAGGTACAAAAACAAAATAACTGACATATTTAATTATATTTCCAGTAAAAATATCCTTGAAAACTGAAGTCCAGTCACACTTTCAAACAAAAACAGATAGAATTTGTTTCCAGCAGACGTATATTAAAATATATATTAAAAGCTCTTCAGTTAGAATTAAATTAATTCTAAAGATAAACAAGAAGGCATAAATATGTGGATAAAAATAAGCAGTTAATTAACAACAGTAATAGTAATGTCTAATGTAGTTTAAAAATATATACAGAAATAAAATGTATCCCAACAATGACATGCAGATCAGAATGGGAGTGAAAGGAATTAAAATGTTCTAGAGTTGACGTATGATTGTACCAATAGAAATTTGATCATTTGCAGGGCTGGCATTGTGGCATAGTGGGTAAAGTGGCCCCCTTCCTTGCCGGCATCAAATATGGGCAGTGGTTCGAGTCCCAGCTGCTCTATTTCCTAGCCAGCTCTCTGCTGTGGCCTGGGAAAGCAGCAGAAGATGGCCCAAGTCCTTGGGCCCCTGCACCAGCACAGGAGACCCTGAGAAAGCTCCAGGCTCCTGGCTTCAGATCTTCTCAGCCCCGGCCATTGCAGCCACGTGGGGAGTGAACCAGTGGATGGAAGACCTCTCTCTCTCTCTCTCTCTTTCTGCCCAGTGCCTCTCTGTAACACTGCTTTTCAAATAAGTAAATAAATCATTAAAAAAAGAAAAAAAAGAGATTTGATCATTTGCACCAAACTACTAAAACTACTTTTACTTCAGTAAAAAGTAAAAACTAGCTTTAAAATTATCACTAAAACATTAATAGGAGAAATAAAATATATTCCATTCATCCAAAAAAAAAAAGAAAATAAAGAAAGCAGAGCATAAAACAGGTACATCAAATAGAAAACAATAATGATATGATAAATAAAAATCCACTTGTATCAATAATTATGTTAAATGAAAATGGCCTAAATATTGCGCATGTTAATATTTGGACTAGATTAAATTAAATTATCTGGTTCATGTGAGAGATATATATTAAATATGAAGACCAAGAAATATTTAAAGCAGAATAGCGGAAAACATATACCATACATACACTAACCAAAGGAAACCTGATGTATCTATTCTGTCAAATAATGAAGATTTTAAGCATTTTTTAGAATTTTAAGCACATTTAAGCATTTTATAGAACCTCTGGGGTAAAAATTATTTAGCAATAGCATATATTATTAACACTTTATGACAAAGTAAAATTTATACTTATTGGACAAAATTCTTGAGAAATTTAAGTTACCAAAACAAAAATCAAAATATTTGAATAGTCCAATATTGATTAAAGAAATAGGATCAGTGTTTAAGAACCTCTCTACAAAGAAAGCATTAACTTATGTGGCATCAGTGGTGAATTTGAACACATAATTCTCATTTAAAGAAAAAAATTTTTGGCACCCATATCTCATATGAATATAAGCATTAAAGTACTAACCAAAATATGAGCAACTCAAAAACACTGGTAGATGAAAAGAACCAAGGATTAGCTCAGGAATGCAATATTGGATCAACAATCAAAAGTCACTTGATATAATTCTCTACAAAAACATTAAAAGAAAAAGGTATGTGATCATTTCAGTACTTAATTAAAAATTGACAAATTTAACACCCATTCACTCTAAAATCTCTTAGCACACTAGGAAGAGAAGGGAATTTCTTTAATCTGACAAGGCCTTCTTAAAAACAACCTGCACCAAACATGTTTAATTCTGGAATAGTGATATCTGTCCCCCGAGATCAGGAAAAGGAGACGAGTATTATTACTAACATCACTTCTAGTCAACACTTCACTAATGCTCAGTGAAGCGTAAATATTGGCAAAGCTACAGTTGGTATTGCTAATTTCCTCCTATGATATTTATTTTCCTCTTCCATCCAGAAATCAGTTGGACCAAATTCTTCATCCAGTTGAATGGTGCATATCTTGACTCTGAAGTTTTAAGTTTTTTTTAGTCCCTTCCCTTTTTATTATTGTTTATTACTAAAATTTCTCATTAATTTTTTCTATTGGACATTGAAATACTTACTTGTGTCAGAATCCTCTGGGCTCCACTTTTAGACAACATGTGGTTTTGAAGAGTTCTTTGTGGGAAAAAGAGAGGTAGAAAATATGAGCACAGACTTAGGCATTTTCTTTAATTCAGCACAAGTCCCATGTATGTAGCCCAAGGTCTAGTTCCATGAATCTCTGTATCTGGATAGTTGTTCAAATACTAGACCCAAGACCAGTTATCTTCAACTGTTTTGACTTGCGGACCATACATCCCACGAAGTCTCTATTTAGAGCCCAACCTCTGTCACCACTCTGGGTTTATTTTGTTCGACCCTGTCATGTTCTCTGTTGGCTTTCTAATGTATATATCTGGAGATAATTTATCCTTGCTTAATTTCTGGCAATCATCAGATGTGGGTAATAACAACTATTAAAAATAAAATCTTTTAAGGGGAGGGAGTGAAGAAAGAAGAGCAGAGTGAAATATGCCAAGTTCTGAGGGTAAACCTGAGATAGTTTTGAAGGATTTACAATGGGAGGAAATGGGATTATCATCTCCAATAATCACCCCCCCCCAAAAAAAAAAAAAAAAAAAACATGGAATATTTGATGAAATCGAAGAAACAAGCAAACAAAATTCTGGGCTCAGTGTAATAATAAAGCATCAGATATTAAATCACCAGACTTGGTATTTAAGAAGACATATCCAATATCCCTTGCCAAATAGCTTGTATTTTTTGCTACAAATTTACACTCCTGTCTACATTTTTTCTCTTACCCCTGTTTCCAATTTCCCTGAATTTCAGAGTATGCTGCTAGCTCTGTAGGCAGCATTAACCATTGTGGAACCCTAAAAATTACCCGTATCTCTGTAATTAGCCATTGTGTAAATAAACGTTCCCTAAAGTACATTAATTTGAGTGTGCCATAGTTTCTTGTAGAGACCCCTATAAACACAGAATTTTATGCATGCTTATAAATTCTACCATGTTTTCCAGGACCAGAAAAATGCAGTTTATTAAGTCACTAAGGGCAGTTTGGACAATGCAATTAGCCCTGTTAGTACTGGTGCCCTTTTGCGCAGAAAAAAAAAAAAAAAATGGGATTAACAGTGACCGAGCAAAGGATGGAAACTTACTGTCTTGCAGATGCTATCATCAATACATGATGACCAAGGACCAGATCTTTGTTTATACAACACCTGACCCTGAAACCTCTGGAACTGGAAACCCCTCCAGAAAAGCAATATGTCAGAATGTATAAATTGAGTTGTTATGGAAAGAAAATTATTTTTGTACATAAATTTACAGACTAAAACTGGCACTTTTGTAACATAAGTACCCATAAAATCTTCAAATGAAATAAAGCAGGAGTTTTCTATTAACTTAAGAAAAGCTAGATTGCTCTTAGGCTGCACAGTTTTAGCACAAATGCATCAGTAATGTACTTAGTAGTGACCTAGTGTACAAGGGGATACATTTCAAAGCCTGGCACAAAAGAAAAGAGGAATGTCAACTCTCAGACTTCTGATTCCTTCTGTGTACCAGGTGTGAATCTTGCTCCAGGTTTGGACAGGTCTCCCCCATAACACTGCAAAACTTATGAGCAATAATTATCTCATTTTATTATCTGACTGCAAAGAAGTTAAAAATTAAATCAATATTTGATTAATTCAATTGTAATACTGTGTTCAATGAGTTGCATCCATATGGTATAAAAGAAACATTTGTGCTCTTTCCTGTCACTAACATTGTCAACCTGTCCCAAGATCTGCTCTCACTTTCAGACAGAATTTGGAGCAATATTGAAAGCTCTTCTGGTACTCAAACCTTTTTTTTTTTTTTAAGGTAGTAAAAAGGTCATCCCCACATAATGTTAGAATTCTGAAGTTTATTTAAATTGCCTTGTCATCCCATGCTCTGGCTGACTTCTTTCTTATAAGCTAGTGGTAGAGAAGAGGACTACAGTGTTGACATTTCTGTTTGACCAATTCCCCAAATCTCCAACTGCTGTGTTAGACCTCGGCAGGGATTAACCAAAGAAGAGGTGCAAATGCTGTTCGTAACTGATGTAGTTGTCATCTAGGGCTGTGACCTCTGAGGGGGACATAGTCTGCATGCTAATTCCTTCTCTTGCAACGTGCTTATATGCTGAGACCTTGCCCCTGATATGTCTGTTAGCAATCTTTCCTTTGATAGACCACTTGTGTCTTTCCTATTTGTGCACCAGTATTTTTATTTTATATTTTCTGATTAGATTGTTACCACCCTTGACTGACATTCTGTTATGCAAATCACCAGGCTCCCACAAAATGTGCATAATTGAAGGATTTAGAGGAGGTAAAAGTACACTTACATCTCTGAGAGAATACCAAATGGCAGATAATGCTGGTGCCACAGGAAGATCAGGTCCCTAGAGTCAGAGGCCATACAATTCTGAAGAGGCATTGGAAGTGACACATGGGGCCTGTGTCCCCACAATGGTAGGGCCCAAGCCATGGAGCTCGCAGAGGCAATGCCAAGGACAAGCAGTGGTTCCATGTCACCAATTTGCATACCCTGGCCAAGGACAAGAAAATGAAGTCCCTGGAGATGGTTCTCCCTGCCCATCAAGGAGTCTGAGATCAATGCCTTTATCCTGGTGGAAAAAGACGAGGTTTTGGAGCTAGTGCCTGCACAAAAGCAGGTTCCAGCTGGCCAGCAAACCGGGTTCAAAACATTTGTGGGGCGAGCTCTGTGGCGTGGTGGGTAAAGCCAACGCCTGCAGTGCTGGCATCCCATATGGGCACCGGTTTGAGTCCCGGCTGCTCCACTTCCTATCCAGCTCTCTGCTATGGCCTGGGAAGGCAGTAGAAGATGGACCACATCCCCAGGGCCCTGCACCCATGTGGGAGACCAGGAAGAACCTGTGGCTCCTGATTTCAGATTGGTGCAGCTCTGGCAGTTGTGGTCATCTGGAGAGTGAACCAGCGGATGGAAGACCTCTCGCTCTCTCTCTCTCTCTCTCTCTACCTCTTCTTCTCTCTGTGTGTAATTCTGACTTTCAAATAAGTAAATCTTGGAAAATAAAAAAAAATTTGTTGCCATCAGTGACTACAATGGCTGTGTCGGCCTGGGTGTGAAATGTCCCACTAGGGTAGCCACCACCATCCAAGCGGCCATCATCCTGGTCGAGCTCTCCGTTCTGCCCATGCGAAGAAGCGACTGGGGGAACAACATCAGCAAGCTCCTCAGCATGCCTTGTGGGGCTACTGCATGCTGTGGCTCTGTGCTGGTGCTCCTTGTCCCCGCCCTCCAAGGACACTGGCATCAGCTCAGTCCCCCTCCCCAGGAAGCTGCTGCTGCTGGCTGGCATTGATGTCTGCCAGACCTCTGCCACAGGTGCACTGCCAAGCTGGACAAGTTTACCAAGGCCACTTTTGATGCCATTTCCAAGACCTACAGCTCTCTGACCCCTGAACTCTGCAAAGAGACTGTGTTCACCAAGTCTCCTTATGAAGAATTCACTGACCATTGTGTAAAGGCCCACAGCAGAGTGTCTCTGTGGAGGACTGAGGCTCTAGCTGTGTCTGCAACAGAGGATTTTACACAAGAAAAATAAAGTGAATTACACGTGCTAAAAAAATTCTCTGCATTGCCACTTAACTCTCTGATGGTTTCTATCAAAATTTATAGTGTAAAGAAAAAGGACTGCTATGGACCAGGGAGTTTACAAATGACATTTTATTCAGTCCTCACAAAACAATTTGAAGAGGTTATTTTTGCAACACAATGTAGTTGAGAATGCTGACACTGAGGAAGAACTTGCCCAAGGTTCTATAGGTAGTAAATAGGAAAATAGGACTCTGACACCCTCATTGACTTATGAGAAAAATCTTGGGTATCTTGGAACTGTACCTATGAAATGCATAAAATCTGTTCTCTCTATATTAATACATTTTTTTTTAAAAAAGTTCCACCAGATGACAATTTTTTTATGTCAGGTCATTAAACTCAGCTGCAAATAAAATTTCTTTTTATTTTATTTTTTTTTAACTTTTATTTAATGAATATAAATTTCCAAAGTACGACTTATGGATTACAATGGCTTCCCCCCCATACCGTCCTTCCCACCCACAACCCTCCCCTTTCCCACTCCCTCTCCCCTTCCATTCACATCAAGATTCATTTTCGATTATCTTAATATAGAGAAGATCAGCTTAGTATACATTAAGTATGGATTTCAACAGTTTGCTCCCACACAGAAACATAAAGTGAAAAATAATAGATGATTTTTTTTAAATGATGATGAAATCAGAGCAGACCTATTGTCATGTTTAATCCCAGTGAGAGTCAAGTTGGGAATTGATAATTTTTTTTTTTTTTTTACAGAGGATCAGTTTAGTATGCATTAAGTAAGGATTTCAACAGTTTGCACCCCCATAGAAACACAAAGTGAAATATATTGTTTGAGTACTCGTTATAGCATTAAATCTCAATGTACAGCACATTAAGGATAGAGATCCTACATGAGGAGTTCTTTTTAAATATGAAAAAAAGTGAATGTGTTTAGGGGCCGGCACTATGGCATGGCTGGTAAAGCCTCCACCTGCAATGCCAGCATCCCATATGGATGCTGAAGTCCTAGCTGCTCCATTTCCAATCCAGCTCCCTGCTAAGGGCCTGGGAAAGCACCGAAGATGGCTCATGTCCTTGGGCTCCTGCATCCACGTAGGGAAGCAGGGACAAGTGCCTGGCTCCTGGCTTCAGCTTGGCCTTGTCTTGTCTGTTGTGGCCATCTGGGGAATGAACCAGTGGATGGAAGATTCTCTTTCCTGCTCCCCCTCCCTCTTCTTCTCTCTGTAACTTTGACTTTCAAATAATTAAAATAAATCTATTTTTTTGATGCCATTTCCAAGACCTACAGCTCTCTAAAAAAATAAATAAATAAATAAAACTTTTTTTAAAAGTTAATGTTTATAAGGCACTTTGCTGGTGATAATAGACATTAAACAATACATTGTTAAGTAAATAAAAATATGTTGGCTCCCAAAGGGTTTTGTCTTGTTTCTCATCTGTAATTTTTAAAATGCTGAGAAAAGTGGGCATCCAGCATAGCTGCTAGGACACCTACATCACATATGGAGTACCTGAGTTCAATTCCTGGCTCCAGCCACTGACTCCAGTTCCTGACAATACAGATTCTAGGAGCAGCTGTAATAACTTGAGTAACTGGATTCCTGCCCCCTGTGCGGGAGAACTGGAATTCATTCCCATCACTATGTCCCAGGACCACACCAGCCCCAGCCACCATAGGTGTTTAGGGGAGTGAATCAAGGGGGGGATGGAAAATAAGTGCAATTTTTGAAAATGAAGCAAAATAAACCCGAGTGTAGTTCATTCATTCTACAGAATTGACTAGCACAGACTGTCTGCATACCATTAACTGAAACAATGAAGTGACACTGCAAGACGATATTCCAAGGAATGCTAACCATTATTATATTTTGCAGAAGAAAGATATTGGTGATAATGCAACACTGAGAACTGAAGAGTTGAAATAGGACTCAAGATCCAGCTACAAACAGTGAAGAATTAAGAAGGAACACATAACCCAAAGTCAAAACTGGACAAACCACCCACAAATCACTTTTGTTAAATTCTTTTATTTCTTAAAAAATAAGGAAGAAGATCAACATCAAAATGGGAGTTAAATAAGATGTTCAGCAATCATCTCCCCAGAAAAATATTGGTTTGAACAGCTATTCACATACCAAGGTACCTTCACAAGAACTAAGGAAGCCAGAGAAAAGATCATAGTACCAAGCTTTGTTCTAATAATTAGAAAACATGTATTGAAGAAAACAGGAATGAAAGAGTTACCTGGGTCATCTCTGCTCAGCTCCAAAAGCAAAGTGTGTAAAGATGCCTCACCTCCTGTTAGGGGGTGGGGGGTTGGGGGGGAGAAGAGGGAGAGAGAGAATTAGGGACAAACTTTAGACTTGACTCCCAGTAGCAGGCCTGCCATGATAAAAGCCAGAGCTGGATAGGGCCCCCACAATCCTACCCCTGTGCCTCTACCACCCTTCCTCCAGCCTCTGACTGAGCTAAACAGAGCTAGGTAGTTGGACAAAAAATAGAATTTAAGCCTCTGACTTGGAGCCCAGGGTAGGGCTCACCAGTGTGATAAAGTACGTGTTAAAGCACAAAGG